>NC_056473.1:24739569-25039569 GCF_008729295.1 Plectropomus leopardus
AACAATTCATTTTTTCCACGCCGGAATACATTTAAAAGTCTAGCTTCCTTTATATCATCTATGGTCTGACTAGTGATATTAGCAACAGTAGCTTTTATCATACTGATAAGTCGGATGACAGTAACAGCTCAATAACGCGTACATTAGCATTATGTTTAGTTTAATGTTGTAGGAAATAGAGATCGCAAGTAAATCAAAGTGAACTTATGATAACAAGGCTCTAATCGTTTTATTTTGCCTTAAACCGTTAAGCTAAGATAGCTAAATTGCGAAATCTTTGGTTATTACGGGGCGAAAAACAACTGTTCTCAACTTTAGCCACATTAACACCATTACGATATAATATTTGTTTTTCGAGGATTTGCTTTGGGCACTCACTTGATATTCTGAGAGTAAGTCCTTCCCAAGTTGACTTGCTGTGGTGCCCATATTGAAAATTTCGACTCGAAAGTTTACTTTTGTTGTAAAGAGTTACGCACCAAACTATCTGACAACAAGTTGGCCGTACATCGCTTACTTCCGGTATCTGGCTAGATTTCCTGTATTTCGTTACGTAACGGTTTCCATAGTGACGTACATGCAAATAGCTGCTTATTGTGACAAAACGCAACAGGTGACAACTGTGGCTCACCTGTGCGTTTATAACGTTTCCATCCTACCGTATCTTTATTTTGACCCAGTGTTAAAAGAAAAAAGACTGACTCTCAGAGTGCCACCGATAAAATTCTCTAATTTTTTTTGTTTTTGTTTTGCCTTCATTCAAAAGTAGCAGCTGAGAGGTGACAAGAAACAAGGCAAAAAAAAAAAAAAAAAATAGGGAATGACATCAAAAAAGGATCCTGGATGACAAAAGTGCCACTACCCTATCCTTTAACTACTCTACTTCAGTGTACCATACTATAAAAATGTTCCAGTAAAGATAGTGCATTTAAAATAGTTATTCAACATCAATGAAAGTCAGTATACTAAAATGTATGTCTTTATAGGGAAGCCAGTAAGACAAAAAAAATAGCCTCATAATCAATTTCACCTGTCTCACACAGCATGTCTTGCTCCTCCTGAGTGGCAGTAAACCCACTGGCCTCAAAGGCTGATAGTAGCCTAATTTTCTTAACAACTGACTAGTAGTTATGCTTTTTACTATTAGCCTGTATGAACTACATTCAAAATGGAAATACACAATTGAAGTTCCAGTCTTTTTCTTCAAATTTTTCAGTACAACAGTAAATCTGTCTTATCTGCTTTTTCTGTGCTTTTATTTGTTTATGGGTTGTTGTTGTTTTTTTTAAATTGAATTATCTTATTAATTGTTTCTTGTTTATTAATGTCTTCATGCCATCTAGTGTTAATAGTGTATAACTTCTTATAACAAATACAAAGTAAAACTCTAATAACTGTTCTAAACATCTCCAGTTTATTATAGCTTTGCAACAAAAAATATCATGATTTGTCATCATTGTTTTTTTAACCATAAACAAACATAATCAGGCACATTAATGCATTTTGTATTCTGTTAACAAAAAATCTACCATTAAAAAGGCTTACAAGTATACAAACATTAAAAAAAGAGAAAGAAAAACAGATTCATATATCTACAAAGCCTCAGCTTCTGGTAATGCATTAATTTGCAGAGCATTTGCTAATTGATTTGTCTGAACAACACTGTATGAAGATCAGAAATAGATGAGGATCTTGACAGGAACATGAGGAGATTCAACTCCAGAGAGAAGACAAGTTAAGCTCCTTGATTTGTTTCCCAGTCTGTCCTATCTGAAAAATATAAAAGAAAATATTAAGACTCTTAATGCAGGAAATAGAATTATGTGCAAAAAGTAAAAGAAGATTTTACATGTACATAAAGATTTGCATGTGCATAATTTTTATGATTGTTAGTAGTTTTATACTTCATTAAACAATTATTTTGTGTTTACTCCTCACAGATTGTACCTGTCATTTTTGTTCCCTCCTTGGTCTCAGCTGGAACGCCAGTCCCATACTCATTTTCACCGGTGACTCTAAAGAAGTAGATTCCTCCCTCCTCCAGGTCGGACACCCTGTAGGACAGTCTGCGGCATTTGTCCGTGAGTCTTGTCCACCCTTTCCGGCTGATGTCTCGTATATCTACTAGGTAGTTCTTGACAGGGGCTCCTCCCTCATTCTCAGGGATGTCCCAGGTGACAGTGGCAGAGCTCTTGGTCACATCTTTTACTGTGATGTGAGTTGGTGGACCAGGTGAATCCAAAACCCTCACACTCAGCGTCAAAGAGGCAGATCCGGCAACGTTTTGCAGTTTTACTATGTATTTTCCGGAGTCATCACGTGTTGCCCCCTCCACTGTGATAGAGGTGACGGAGTTGCTGGTGTTGATCAGTCCTCTGACCCTCAGATCAACATCTGCTTTGTCCCATGTCACACTAGGAACAGGTTTGCCTGTGAAAGGCACGGTCAAAGTGAAGGAGCTGCTGTCTTTAACAAGCAGGGTTTTCCTCATTTCTGTGCTTACATCAAACCTGGGCTCCTCCTCTCTATCCATGGCCACCGCAGGATCTGTTTCAGGACTGGGCTCACTAACGCCAATCTTGTTTATGGATCTGACGATAAAAACATATTCTGCCCCTGATGTGAGTCCAGTTACTGTAAACTCTGTTCTATCTGTTTTATGAACACCAACAGTCCAATCTTCATTAGATGATTTCCTGAATTCAACTTTGTACCCTGTTACCGCTGCTCCACCATCAAACAGCGGCTTGTTCCATGACAGAGTGATGGCAGATCTGGATGAATCAATTACCGTGGGTTTTGCAGGAGGTGAGGGGAGAAATTTTGGATCCTCTGCCAGAGTGAGTGGGCATGGGAGACTGGGTTCACTGAGTCCAGCAGCATTTTCAGCAAAGACTCTGAATTCATACTCAGATCCCTCGTGCAGCCCGGACGCTTTGAATCGTAGGTCATAAACAGGCTTCTTGTTAATGCAAACCCAGCGGACACCCAGCTTGTCCCTCCTCTCAATGATGTAACCACTGATGCGGCTGCCGCCATCAGAGGCGGGTCTCTTCCAGCAGATAGTCATGGTCTCACTGGTTGCACTTGTGACCTCAACATCAGTCGGGGCAGATGGGATAGTAAAGGGATCCATGGCCTTGATGGGCTCGCTTTCCAAAGTCTCACCTTCCCCATATTTGTTTACTGCTCTCACCCTGAACAGGTATTCATTCCCTTTGAGTAACTTGGTTATTTTGCAGGTAGTTGCCATCATGTCGCCGTACACAAGGGTCCAGGCTACACGGCTGGTTTCACACTTCTCAACAATGTAGTGCATAATCTCTGCACCGCCAGTCTCATGAGGAGGTCCCCATGACAGGGTGCATTTCTCTGCTGAGAGTCCAGACACTTCCAGAGGTCCCGCAGGTGGGCCAGGCCTGTCCAGGACCTTGCAGGTGACAGCCTTAGACGTGGTACCACCTGAACTCTGTAGGGTCAAAATATACTGTCCAGAGTCTTTCCTGACACTTTCTCTGATGATTAGAGAGGTATGTGTCTTTGTTATGGTTATCTCAACCCTTCCCTTGGTGCCGATATTTCTACCATTCTTCAACCAAAACACTGTAGGGTTGGGGCGGCCAGAGATGTCAGCATCTATTCTCAGGAGCTCTCCTGCCTTGACAACAACCACCTGTCTAAATCTGTCCTCCATGATAATTTTGGGAGGCTCTACATCATGCTGCACTGTCACAGGCCTGGTGGTCTCAGAGGGCGCGCTGAAGAGCTCAGCTGCATTCTTTGCAGTCACACGAAAATCATACTGTTCACCTTCTGTGAGGCCAGTCACTTCCAGAAAGGTGTCCAGTAAGTTGGTGAAGTTGCACTTAAGCCAGCAGCTGTCTGGCAGCTCCTTGCGCTCTACAATGTACCCGGTTATTTTTGCCCCGCCATCATATTCTGGTTTGTCCCAGGACAGTGAAACTGAGCTGTTAGTTATATTGGTGACTGTGAGGTTGTGTGGGGGATCACACTGGTCTCTTGCCGCGACAGGCTCAGATGCTTTACTGCATGGTCCAACACCAGCCATGTTCTCAGCACAGACCCGGAACTCATATATGAGTCCCTCTTCAACGCTTGTTACCTTGAACTGGTTCTCAGTTACTGGGCTTCTGTTTAACTTTTGCCACAAAATACTGCTCTGATCTTTGCATTCAATATGGTATCCAATAATAGAGCTGCCACCATCACTGTCTGGCTTGCTCCATGCAACCACCATGACGGACTTTGAGACACTAACAACATGGAGATTGGTTGGCGGGCCAGGGGGCTTAAAGGGATACTGGGCAACTACAGGTTCAGACTCAACAAATTGGCTTTTTCCATAGCGATTCTCTGCAGCAATACGAAACTGGTATTCAGTGCCCTGTGTGAGACGGGAAACCTTGATCGATGTTCTGGCAACTGTGGCAGACACGGTCTGCCACATTGTGCTGCCTGTATCTCTCTTCTCAACAACATAATTACTGATTTCACATCCGCCAGTATAATTAGGGGCCTGCCATGACAAAGACATAAAATCAGCACTCACTTCATCCACTTTGAAGTCGCATGGTGGTCCAGGTCTTTCAAAAACATTCACGAAGATTTCAGCGGATGTGGTACCACTCAAGTTGGTCAGAGTCACTTCATACGGACCAACGTCTAATCTGGTTGCATCCTTGATTATGATCTGAGATGATGTGTCAGATGTGTGCACATTTACCCTGCTTGTCTCTTTAAGCAAGTTGCCGTCTTTCTTCCAGGCTACTGCTGGCGGCGGCACACCCTTAAATGGAACATCAATCTTTAAATCATTTCCTGCCTTCACAGTGAATGTGTTGGAGAGCAAATTAATAACGGGCACAGCACTGTTGTCCTTTACTGTAACAGGTGCCAAAAGGGATTTTGGTTCACTTTTTCCCTTTTCATTCACTGCACTCACTCTGAAGAAATACTCCTTTCCTTTTGCCAACCCACTAATAGTCACTTCCAGTGCTTTACTCTCTGAGCACATTGCCCATGTGTCATCTCCCTTTGCCTGCATTTCTACAATATAACATGTGATTTTGCTTCCACCATCATGGCCAGGCTTCTCCCAAGAGAGTCTTGCACTATTGCCAGTGACATCGCTGAGTATGATTTTGCCAGGAGGCAGAGGAGCCTCAGACACTTTAACAGCGTCAGTAGTCTCTGCCGGGAGTCCGCTGCCAAACTCATTCACAGCCAGGACACGGAAATAATAGAAGCTCCCTTCCTGGAGATTGTCAATCTTGTATGAGTTTCTTACACAGTTGCTACAGACGCTTGT
The DNA here is from genome assembly GCF_008729295.1 of Plectropomus leopardus. Taxonomy (NCBI): domain Eukaryota; kingdom Metazoa; phylum Chordata; class Actinopteri; order Perciformes; family Serranidae; genus Plectropomus; species Plectropomus leopardus. The sequence goes on from NC_056473.1 coordinate 24,744,899, forward strand.
GAATGCCTTCCTGGCCTCTTCACGCTTTTCTACGACATAATGCGAAATCTTTGCTCCTCCGTCGATGATGGGCGCTTCCCAGGAGATGGACACAGAGTCCCTCTTTACATCCTTTACCTCTAAGTTGGTTGGTGCACTTGGAGAGTCCAACACTCTGACATTGATGAATGCTGTTTTAGAGCCACTGCAGTTCTCAGCAGTCACCACATATTTTCCTGTGTCATTTCTATTGACATTCTCGATCACTAACTCTGTGTGGGAGTTTGTTACCTCAATTTGAGCACGCTCACTGACAGTGCCGCCTTCCTTTGACCATTTAACCTCCGGCTCTGGCCTTCCTCTGATATTGACAAGGAGACGTAATGTGGAACAGGCTCGAACACTGACAATCTTCCTTAAGGTAGAGTCCAACTCAATCTCAGGTGCCTCCAGTTTTTCAGCAGCTACCACAGATTCAGGTAGATCCACATGCTCTCCAACTCCAGCAGCATTCATCGCACGTATACGAAAATTGTACTTTGCATTTTCTCTCAGTCTCTTCACAGTGTAGCTTGTGTCCTCTACACCTGAGCTTGGTGTACATGTGATCCACTCGTCTTCTGCTGCTTCTTTTATCTCAACTACAAATCCACTGATGGCTGCTCCGCCATCATAGATTGGCTTGGACCAGGTCAGAGACACAGTGCTGCCGGAATAATCTGTCACCTTGGGGTTGGTAGGGGGACCAGGTGGGTAAGTGGCTTCACATATCTTTACATACTCACTTGGCTCACTGGGAGCACCCACACCAGCAGCATTCTCTGCCAGTACTCTAAACTGATAGTAATGACCCTCCGTGAGCCCTGTGCATCGGAAACGCAAGTCATTTAGTCTTCTCCTGTTGCATTTTGTCCACCTGACACCTTCTTTGTCACATTTCTCCACGATGTAGCCTTCAATCTCTGAACCGCCATCACTCTCAGGCCTTTCCCATGAAAGCACTACAGAATCACCAGTGACAGCGCTGGCTGTAGGGATAGATGGTGTGCCAGGTGTTGTAAAAGGGTTTTGTGCAATGAAGGGGTCTGATTCCAGAAATTCACCAACACCAAATTTATTCACGGCAGCAATTCTGAATATGTACTCTTTACCAGGCACCAATTTTGTCACTTTGTAACTGACAGCTTCGACATGAGGCTCAACCCCTGTCCATGTAACACGGCTGGTCTCCCTTTTTTCAATGATGTAGTGGGAAATACTGGCACCGCCATCACTTAAAGGAGGGTTCCAGTGAAGATTACACTTTTCTGCACTAATAACTTTCACCTTCAGAGGTCCATCTGGAGGACCAGGTCTATCCAGGACTTTCACATTAACAGATATAGATGTAGTTCCACCAATGTTACTGAGGCTCAAGACAAAGCGCCCCCCGTCCACCCTTGCACAGTCCCTGACGGTCAGAGTTGTATGAGTCAATGTGTTTTTGATCTCCATTCTTGGCGTAGCTTTGTCAATTTCTTTTCCATCCTTCAGCCATGTTAGTGCAGGGAGGGGCTTCCCAAAGTAGTCAGCATCAATAACGAATGTCTCACCAGCCTGAACAACGGTAGTAGTCTTAAATTTAGGATCAATGAACACTGTGGGTCCTTCAATAACATCCTGAGCAATGATAGTTAGATTTTCTGAAGGTGTGCTCCAAACACCAGCACCGTTCTTAGCAGTTACTCTAAACTCATAACCTTGGCCTCCTGTCAGACCTGTGACTGTGAATTGATTCTCAATCACGTTGGTGAAGTTTGCCTTCATCCATCTGCCATCAGGTAGCTCCCGCTTTTCAACAACATATCCTGTAATGTTGCTTCCACCGTCATATGTAGGTTTTGCCCACTGAAGTGTGACGTTCTCTCTGGTGATGACAACAGCTTCGGGTTTACCAGGTGGAGCACAGGGGTCTCTTGCAACGTAACATTCAGATGTCTTGCTAGATGGACTGAGTCCAGCAATATTCTCAGCAAAAACTCTGAATTCATACTGAATGCCTTCCTCCAGACCACTTGTTTTAAAGCGAGCATCAGGTATGACAAGTTTGTTCAGCTTGGTCCATAAAATACTGTTCTTCTCTTTGCGTTCAAGGTGATAGCCGATGATGGGGCTGCCTCCATCTTTGGCTGGGGGCTCCCATTCAACCACCATGCTGTATTTTGTCACTGTGGACACAAAGGGGGTGCCAGGAGCAGTGGGCACACTAAAAGGATATTGTGCAGTTACAATAGGAGAGGTGATTGCAATACTCTTTCCATATCTATTTTCTGCAAACACTCTGAACTGGTATTCGCTTCCTGTCTTCAGTTTAGTGACTTTGATTGTGGTTCTCACTGTTGTCGCTGACACAGTCTGCCATTCTGTACTGAGGGTGTCTCGTTTCTCCACTACGTAGTTGTCTAGCTGACAGCCTCCTGTGTATTCTGGTGGCTTCCAGGAGATGGTAGCGTAGTCAGAACTGATCTCATCGATCTTCACAGGTCCCGTGGGTGGGTCAGGCTTTTCAAGAACAACCACAGTGATTTCTCCTGTATATTTCCCAGCGCTGTTGCTTGCTGTAATGGTGTATTGACCAGAGTGCTCCCTGGCAGCATGTCTGATATGAAGAACTGCTAAAGATGGTGTATTTGAAACCTCTAGCCTTGATGTCTCTTTGACTGGCTGGCCATCTCTTTTCCACTCAATCTTTGGTGCTGGGTGCCCAGCCACTGGGATCTCTACTTTCAGATCTTCCCCATTCTTGACAGTAAATGTGTTAAAAGTTATCTGGAGGTTTGGCTTAACAGCATTTTCCTTATCTGCAGTAGGGCCAGGCTGGACCTCAGGATTGTGTTCTCCTCCCTCTGCAGAAGCCGCAGGTTGACCTGGTATATCGGGGGGAAAAAAACAACAAAAAAATCCATCAAAAAAGTAGAACATTTGATGGGATCCCTGTGCATAGGCAGACGGTGCAGAATTGATCTGTATGGTTTTTAAAATGTATTTGAGTTACAAGCTAAATAAACAGTCTAGGATACGAGTAAAAAAATAAACTTATACGACTTCCAACTGTATCACACATTAATAACACCACCAGAAGAGGTAAGTCTCCAAAATTTGAATGTTTAAATAAGCTTAGATTATTTAATTACACTCTTATTTTGAGTCTTATACTGTTTGTTCCTGACAAATATGTTTATTTGCAATTTTATGAACTTAAATATGACTGAATTGAAATTTGAATGACAGTCATTATGTGCACTATCTAGACTAAGATCATATGAATGCATGACAAACCTTGGACAATGGCTGTAAGAGGTGACTGGGAGTCATTTGCTGTGAGATCTGCATCAGTATTTGGTGTCACACTTATATTTAGAGTGTGAGCTTTATCTCCTGCTTTCTTCCCTGCCTACAACAGAGAATGGAACAAAACTGTCAGAGAAAATAAAAACAGAGACCAGTTTAAAATAATCAGGGAAACTTGTTTGTCCCCCACCCTTTTTTTTCTAAGACTGTATGTTTAGTGAAAAAAAACATGTAAAAGTTGCTATACACCCAGACTCTTGAGACATATTTCTGATGCAACATGAACTGTCTATGTTTTCTTTATTTATTAATATACTTTAAGCTACATATGACTCGAACTATACTTTATTCTGTTTAATTAATCTTCTAGGCCCTCGTATAACTAAGCCACACATAATTAACATTTTTTATTTTGTTTGTTTGATTTTGACTTATACTTTCAAGCCATTTTACTTTTCTGTTGTCCTTCTTCTCATCTTGGTGAAGTCTAATCTATTCAAGTAAAGAAAATGCTATACATATTGCATTGTAATAGAAATTTAGCATGACTAACTTTAGTGTGTTAAACAAGCTAGCATGTAGACTATCATAGTAAGTGTGATGTGCTGGTAACAGAAACTGTTGATGGTGTTAAAAATAACTAGAGGCATGGCGGACAACTGCCATCTGGTCTACCAAAGAGATACACCTCTATCATTATCTCACTCTTAAAGCTGTCTTACAGGTTAAACCTTTTTCCCTTAGAAAGAAACAAGAATGACAAAATGTTAATGGAAAGCTAATGGCTCTCTATTTCTTTACTATAGTTCGATAACTTTTAAGATGATCACTAGCCTAGTTTTTCAAACACAACTTTACTTACTTTGTTGTTGCTGTCTTCCATCATTTCTCCCGCTTGTCCTTATTTATTTATGAGAAAGTCAGCGTGAATTCAAAATCCAGCAAATTCAGATACTCAGTTGCAACGACTGTGATGAGCCCCCAAACTCTGTGACACACATTCACAACTCTGCCAATCACTGCCTGCTTTATCTCCAAAAGCATGCAGAGACTGAAATAACCACCACGGCTGATTGGCCAGCTGCTCATTCTTTTAAAGTTAGTTGAGCCTTCATGGGTCAGCCAGGATAAACTGGACAGTTGCTCAACAGTAAAATATTGCAAACATACTATTCCAGTTACAGGGGTTTTACCATATGGCTTGACAGTTTTTAGATATACTCTAAATAGCTTTGTGTGTGTGTGTGTGTGTGTGTGTGTGTGTGTGTGTGTGTGTGTGTTATGGAGGTCGGATGGGTTATTTATGAGCACTTATAAGTGAACAAGAGAAGAGCCCTTTTAAACAAATGGTCAGTTTTATTAGGTGAAGGCAATGATGGAATTAAAACTTTTCATTTTATACTACTTTACATTTCTAGTCCACCACATTTCAGAGGAAAATATTATACTTTATACTCCACTACATTTATCTGACAGCTACATGAAAGGCTACTTTTAAGATCAAAATCTGATCAAAACGTGATCAGTATGTAAAATTGAATATTGTGTCATAGAATCAACTACCCAGAGGTATAAAAATCCTTTTAAATTAGCTCCACCTCAACCAGCTATAACATTAAAATGCTGTTTGCGTGTTGAATGCATCAGTTATAATAGTACATATATAATACATAATAATAATATAATATAATATAATGATATGACGCTGACAGGGCCCATTCTTGCAAACAAATATTTCTACTTTTGATATTTTGAGTACATTTTGCTGATAATACGTTTGCATTTTTATTATGTGATTGTGGGGCTTTTACTTGTAAGTGAGTAGTGTGGGATCACCAGTGTTACTGAGGCACAGTAAATTATTTAAATACCTCTTCCACCATTAGATAAAGGTTTAAAAACACTCAACATCTATTTTAATTGGTATGAGGGCATAGCATCTGCATTGATGTTCAGCAATATGTTAAGGATGTAACCTTGCCTTTTCTGTAAATATGTTGGCTGAAGTGGCCTTGTTAGGCCTCAGTGTCCAAGGCTTCAGCCCAGAATGTTTTCTAAAGATCCTCTGATCTTAATAGGCTGCATCCATATTTTTAAAAAAGATAATAAAAATAATTGACTTAATGATATATTTTTTTAAAGTCCCACATCTAATATTGTATATTTTCATTCATGCATTAAAGCCCTCAAAAATGATGTGATATCACTGATGAAAAATGCAAGTTTTGGGTCCTCTGTGTCATTCAAGCAGCACATTTTGTTTGATCACATGCAGAAGAGAGTGCTTAAATTATTTATATACTGCTGAGTACTTTAATCTAAAATTACTCATCATTTATTTGTTGATTGTATAATTAATTTGAGTGTTCAAAGTAAATAAAACAGATAAATAAATGTTGTGGATTAAAAAGTAAAATATTTCCCAAAGCCTACAAAGAAGCATAAGAGCATACTCAAGTATCTTGAAAATTGTATTTTAACAATATCAGTTGCAAAGTATTCTGTTTCTAATCAATACTACTTACCAACCATAATTCACAATTAGCCTAATCTGGGAATAAAAATCATTATAAAAATCAGTTTTTAAGGTTAAATAAGATAATAAAATAGGGTATTTAAAAAGCACAAAAAATAGAGCTTGTTTATTAAAAAATCGTGGTTGACTGTTTCCTGTTTTCATTTGATAGTGTTTGTAAGGAATAATTTGCATGCAATTTCTACTACTGCCATCACACGCCAACTTATAAAAACAAAAAAGTGTAAAAACGTTGAATTTAAAACATGAAATTACACTGATGTTTAAATAAGCATACAAAGTTGTTAATGTGTGACTTCAAGATTGCAGACTTTTATAGAAACATTTATTCTGAAAAAGCTGAACCGGAAATGTACCAATAAGCACCGACGAAGAAGAACACGTGTAACCGCTGAAGCCGGGTGATGGAGCTAGCAGAGCCGTGCTAGCAAAAATCACCGGACAGAATAATTAATAATGTCAATGTGAATAAGAATAAGTTGTGCCTTTTAAAAGTCGTTTCATCCTCCGTTTGCTTCAAAACGCTGACTTTGACTCGGTGATATTTCGCTGCTGTCAGTAGTCACCGGTGAGTACATCAACAAATAATGCTTGTGTTGTGGGCAAAAAGCCAATGTTAGTTTCTGTCACACATCTGTCAACTCATGTGTAACTTATTCAGTAGCTAACTACACATTTTAGGTAGATTAACTTACTTGATTATTGCTATTTTAAGCTATTTTGCAGTGAAGATAGTTTTATGTTGGATATTCGACAGACATTCGCTCCTATGCTACATATAAAAAATTAATAACAATTATTTGGATATTTAAAATGTAAAAACAAGAGGTGTATCTCATGCAGCCAGTGGAGTACTATCATCCCACACTAATTTTGAGTCCATTGGTCACATGACCTAGGAGCTATTGAGCTAAAATGCTAATATTTACATATTAAAAAAATAATAAAAATTGTAAATAGGTGTAAAATGTATAAATAAGAGGTGTATCTCATCATCTCATCTTGATGTTTGAGGGAGAAAGGAGCTGGTAGCCTATTGACAAGTGAGATTTTGTCGCACTTTTTTATGTTTTTTTCCACCATCTTTTCCAGTTAGGCTATTCTTTTTACATTTGACATCTTTTTGTAATTTTTCATTCATTTATATTAGAAGTTCAGCTCAATAGCTCCCAGGTCATGTGACCAATGGACTCAAAATTAGTGTGGGATGATAGTACTCCACTGGCTGCATGAGATACACCTCTTGTTTTTGCATTTTAAATATCCAAATAATTTTTATTAATTTTTTATATGTAGCATTGGTGCGAATGTCTGTCGAATATCCAGCATAAAACTATCTTCACTGTGGTGGGTAAATGTGCTTTTTTTATCATAACTTACATGTGTGAGAAATTATCATGTTTCATAAATTAATCACACATTTTGTTTGTAAAATATATATCGATTAATTTATCAAGTAATAATACTCCAAGTAACACTCAAAAAGGGTATGTAATTGTAAAACACTCACAGTCAGTGTTATGAGTACCTTTACTTTGATATTAAGAGTACATTTTGCAGATAATATGTATTTATATATAAGTAATATTTTCATTGTATGGCTCTAATAATAATAATGGAGTATTTTCACAGTGTTGCATTGCCATTTTTACCTGAGTAAAGGATTTAAATCTTTACCCCTTGTCGTCTGTATTTAAATGAATATTGATTAAGGGAAGTTCATCAATACAGAAGATGAAATAATTTAGTGTCTTGTGGGATGTGAGTATTTAACTGAATTATCAAAAAAAAATCATGGCAGACTTATCAATAATCGTTGTTTGCAGCCATGACCTCGGGCTACTCATGTGACCCAGTGCTCTGTCAGCAAAATTACACCTAAAAAAACCTGAACCCTGTTGTCAAATCTCATGCCTCTTTGCGTCAATGTTCACCAGCAGATCCAACCATGCCGCTCCAGTTTGTGTATAGCGACCAGGACTTTGTTGCGGATGTGCATCGGAGCAATGGAAATAAACTCGGGGCTGCTTTGATGCCAACAGAGTTTGACACGACCATCCAATCTGGCTGGACAGACAGGATGAACAGGGGGCTCTTCCGCTACCACCTGGGTGATTTACAAACACGTGTCCTGCCCGGTCCGCGTGGCTACGTGGCCCAGCTGAATATTCAAAGAGGAATAGAGAGAAGAAAACCTCAGGAGATACTGAGCATTCAGCAGGAATTCAATGCCAAGCAGTTTAATTTTAACAAAATCAACCCAGAAGAAATCATATTTGAGATGATAAAGGACGTTGAGGGAGGACATGAAAAGGGACAGCTGCATCAACCCTGCAGGATGGTTGTGCTGGTCAATGTCAGCCCTTTGGAGTTTGGACATTGTCTCTTTGTTCCAGATCCTTCACGCTGTTTCCCACAGGTCATGACCAGGTTCTCCATCCAGGTGGGTATTGAATCTGTGCTCCTGAGCTCTGATCCCAGCTTCAGAGTCGGGTTCAACAGTCTCGGAGCATTTGCGTCTGTCAATCATTTGCACCTACACGGGTATTACCTGGATCGTGAGCTCAAGATAGAATCTGTGCCAGTCAAGCCGCTGGTTCCTGAAAAGGGATTTTATCGCTTGCTGGATTTCCCTGCGGGATTTTTGTTTTACACAGAATCGGAGTCATTGGAGGAAGTTTCCAGAGCTGTCTGTCAGGTCACAGACTTTCTTGTGGACCGTAACATTGCTCACAACCTGTTCTTGACTAGAGGATGTCCGCCCTGCGATCGCTTACGGAGCGAAAAGGATCGTAGTTTGAGAAAAGGTGTTCGTATTGTGGTGTGGCCCAGAGCATCATGCTTCGGTGCCAAAGAGGAGTCTGCCTTCAATGTTGCTCTCTGTGAGCTGGCTGGACATTTACCATTTAAAAACAAGAAGGACTACGAGCTCACTACTGAGAAAGATGTCGTGGATATCATCCAGCGGTATCTTCTGCCTGATGCAGAGTTTCACACGTTGGAACAGCAGCTTAATCGTCATTTGACGGACTCATGACGTGTGGACGTTTGTGCTGAGAGTTCAAATCAACCAGGAGCTGCACATTCTTCACAAGCTCTGACATGCGGATACGTCGTGACATCTGATTTGATTTGATTTTGATTTATTTCGAACATGTAAAAAGGAAATAAAGAAAATATTGCACAAAAACAGACTGACAAAAAGCAAAGTAATAATTTACAAACAATGAAAAACATGAAGCAAAAGAAATGTCTAAATACAAAATGAATCAAAACGACTCCTTCCGCATAAGTCATTGAATTTTAATTAACTAGCATCATTTAAGAAAATGAGTGTCTTTACACCAGGTTACACTTTGGAAGCTATGATGAGTCTTCTTTCCTGCATCTGGCCTAAATATGACATCGGGTTTGCACAAAAATGCTTTCTTACACAAATAAATCAGTGGGAATAAACTGTATTTAAAAGACAAATATATTTGCTGTTTTAAAACTTGTGTCAAATAAAATGCCACAAGCACTATTTAAAGATATGTAAGCTGGTTGTGTAATTTTAAGTGAGCTGTGTTTGTGAAGTCTTTGCAACACGTCTTGATTATTAAATTATATAATAAATGACTACGTTTCAATATGGTCTTCCACCGTCAGATATTTGATTATTCATGCTGCCTCACTGGTATCTTTTGTTATTTGTTAAATTTGTGCTTTTCCTGAAAAGACAAGTCAGAAAAGTGGTGCATTCCATTTAGAAAACATGACGTTTACTACGTTCATGGCATAAGTCCATTTGAACGCTCCCCCCTCTTGTAGTATTTCTGACCTCATAAGTAGAAATTATTGAGAGCTCCAAGTTCATGACTGTGTGTAAATGACTTCTCATGTCATAAACACCACTTCACTAGTTTTGTGTGAACCCAGCATGTGTTGTGAAAAAAGTCTGTGATGTAACGTTATTGTTAAAATTACCAAAAAAAATATGGAGGCACACATTTATTCACATTTAAGGTCAACACCCAGAACAGCATGAGGTCAGGATGAGAGGATTTTGATTTTTGTAAAATTTATTGGAAACTCAATGTGTTGCTTTCAGGTTGTTCCCTTTGTAGCAATGCGAAACAGCCGCAAGAGAGTGATCATGCAACAGAGGAGTTGTGTAAACTGAAAATCACTGATGATGCTACGATGAACTGTGTGTGTGTGCGTGTGTGTGTGTGTGTGTGTGTGTGTGTGTGTGTGTGTGTGTTTGTTTGTTTTGTGCGAGACAGGTATTTGCTCTAGTGTCCAAGATTGCTCCCTATTTGTGCACTCTTTTTACTTCCGCTTTTTAAATTTTTGTCAGAATTCCCAGTCCATGCTATCTGCATTACTTTTTTCTAACAATGAGTCATACGACATAACAGCTTGTCAGTCGAGCACAGTCTGTTCTCCTCCACCCAGGTTTAATCAGCTGCAATAACTGAAGACACCTGTGTGGGTTGGTGCTCTCTGGTTGTGTTTTACAGTTGAAAAACATTGTGACATTTCACAGAAGGAAAAGCACAGGTGTCAATAATACAATTAATAATGTCTGTTTTCCATTTAGCTGCTTCCGTCTCAGGGTCCAGGTATTGTGCATGCTGACTCACCGTCGCACTGTTATGACTAGTAACACCTGTGCTTTTCCTGCTATGACAAGTGAAAATGATTTCTGGGAGACTGTTTAGACTGAGTACATTGTCTTAATCACTGTTTACACATGATGGCAATCTACTGGTGCTTCCTGTTGGGATGCTTGAGGGTAGGTACCACTTTTCTTTGCCATTTGGCTGTTTTTGTTGTTTCAGTGGTTTCAGCTGGCAGTTGAATTCACAGAAAATTGAACATACAGGAGGAGACATGGCCCAAAGATTGGAGAAGTGGACCTGTGACCGAAAGGTTGTGGATTTGATCCCTGAATCTACAGAATAACTCAAGTGTGGAAAGTACACTTGCCCCTTTCTCATTACCGCCAGTTAGTTGGCTGCTGGAAAGACCCTTAACCCCGGCTGTTGTAAAGCTGCTCAGAGGCCCTCAGGTCAGCTGGGCAGCTTTCAGGCGTGACACTGTGCTGAAGCTCACAATGGAACTTCCCTGAATAAATAAATGGTTAAAAAAGAAGAAAGCCTTAGTCAGACACAGTCTAAAAAATGCTACAGTTAAAAAACATGTAATGTAGGGATGTCCAAATTTGAAAGGAATCGGGCCCCATCAATGGATTTTTGAATTGATCAGGATTGGTTATTTTGAGCACGCATCCCGTCTGATCCTTTGTTTACATCCGCCGTCACACAGGTGTCATTACACAGGCTGTAATGCTGCTACTCTGATAAGTAGAAACTGATTTTTTTTCATGTTCAACTTAAGCTTCTACACCACTTTGAGTGGAATTTAAATTTTTGTTGATCATTTTTAGTGAACTAGTTTTACTATAATGCTGTAAGAAGCAGTGACTGGGAATGAGAAGGCTCACTGTAAGACTACTTTGAAGTGGAACTGTGATTATATCACTCATTAATAATGTTGTGTACTTTTACTACAATGCAACACTTAGTGGAATTGAGAAAAATGTGTGTAGACACATTTTACTTTATCGTTTTGTTATAAGAGCCATATAAAAATATTTTTAGTTTAGTTTTTGTTTCTGTTTTGTCAAAATAAAATATATATTTTTAAAACGTTAAGACACTGTTTGGATGTGGACATTTTTCCTTGTATTGCATTTCAGATTCGGATTTTAATAACTTAAACAATTTAAAGTGTGCATTTTGCAACTGTATTCAGGAAAATTATTGGATTGGGAACAGGATATCCTAAATGTAATGTTTAGATGTTTAACAAAAATTGACTCCCTGTGTCTTTCTCTTATTCTAAAGGAAATACAAGATATAAAAGCCGCTTCAACATGCCCGACAGCGGTGCTCAGATCAAGGTGGATCAATGCCACACATCATCCCCTCAGAGCGCATCATCTGCCACAATTACATCACCAAGGTAGCAGTGCTTAGCCGAGCAGTAAGATCAAGATACCTGCTCACTCATTTTAATGAGGTTCCTCATTTGTGAGCACACAACCAGTGCAATGATCTAATGTTTAGCTGCTGACATGATCATTTTTTCCCGGTGAGAGTATTCAGCAAGGCATTTTCTTTTGCAGTTATTATGTACTGCCTGGAAGAGCAACATTGTGCAATTAGAGTGGTATTTTTGATATTTGGCAGAGCACAAAAATGCAGTCTCTTCAGTTTATGATAAGTGTTCTGTGTAGTACTTTTGTAAATCACGTAGCACAAAAGTTTTGCAGCAGTAAAAGCTTAAACTGATGTTGGGATTAGACACAAGATTGTTGCAAAATATATGATTACATCTCGGTCATGTCTTTTATGATTATTTTGTTTTGCGCAACTTTGGCACGTTGGTCATGTATTTTATTTTATTTTTTTTTTTTTACTAAAAATCACTCTTACTCTGTTGTTACTTTAATCCCTGGGTCTTTAAAAGGGGAATGTGACCCCTAGGGCTTCCTTAGAGTTACTGAAATTTCACATTAACATGAATCCAACATATTTTGCCTCTTAAAACAACTTTTTTTGGTGAAAGTTTTCCTCCCTCACCTACCTAAAAGGCAAACACAGGTCAAGACTGCAGCCTGGAGCTGACACAGCCCTCTGCCTGAAACCTTCATCTACCCTCAGATGAACAAGCTTTGGGCCGCTGACCAGGGTCAGACATCTAACTAAAGTGGCCTTCCACAGATGTAACATTAAAATATGTTGTATAAATACATAAAACTGTCAGTAATTGTTATTTTAATAGCTTAGTATTGTATGTACTAAGTTATGTACTAGTACTAAGTTATGTACACACAGCTGTGCAGATCAGTATTGGCAAATGTTTTAATACATTTGTTCATTTGATTTATTTTGGTGGCACAGCGGTAAATAAGACAATTACATGAGTTACAAATCAGGATTGTCTATTTAATTCTTGATTCATAACAGTTTTGTTGACCTTACAGTAATAAAGAATAAGCAGTACAATAAACATAGGTTTTTTCTGTTGTTGACAGATATTTTGAGGGAAGCAAGCACATGACATTCAGGAGCTGCTGACCATCCTCACGCCTGGTTGTATTTGACCTTCTGTATGTCACATGCACGTTCAGGACCGGACAGGTAGGTCTAGACCATATTTACTATTTATGTTTGGCAGTCCGTGTTTAAACATACACCCTTTTTCCACTGTAATGTTACGTAAGCTAGTGTAAACTGAAGTGACGAAGACATCGATGCAGTTTTGGGCATTGAGGCAGGATTTCTGAGAAGACTTATAGCAGCCAGAATGTGAACAAAGGGATTATTTACAGTGGTTTTGTGTAGTTTTATTATGCTCAGCATCTCAATTTGCTGAAACACATAGTCATGGCCAAAATATTGCATTGATTCGAAGTTACAACACGTTGGGCCCTCAGCAACATTTAAGTCGTAATCAAGCAGTAACCTCTGGCTGAAAAATGGAGAAAACACGGTAGTGCCAAAAACTGCAGTTCCTGTGATGGCCACTTGAGGTTGGTTCCAAAACAGAGTCAATCCCAATAGATCCCCCATGTTAAAATGCCCAAATTTACAGCAGAAATAAATTTGTTCACAAACTGGTAAAACAAACAAACAAACAAAAAAGACGTTTAGCCTTTGTAGTTAATTACAAAATTACACATATTTAAGGGTGGCTCCTTGAGTGGCAGTTCTGTCTGCGAGGCATCGCTGCAGTCTGTGAGTCAGATCCTCACTCCTCCAACACTACATCCTCTCGTCCAGATATTGTCACTTATGGAGGCCTCAAAACGACAGTCCACAAACCAATGAATGAAATCACGGTCCTCCTCCATTATCATACAGTGTACGGTCATAGTGTGAATGCTCAGAGTATTTAAGGGATGCACTACAAGATTGGACATAGATACTGTTAAATTCCAAACAAACTCTGCAGCAGGGGTCTTAAGAGTTTTTCAGACCACGGACCCCTTAGCCGAAAGTGAGATGGAGCAGGGACCCCCTACTACATATATTGTATAAAATTAAGTTGCATATTTAACTGGGCCTACAATAACATGTATAGTGGCCTGAAGTGCCATATATAAAATCATCTTTTTAAGCTATTAAAATAATAATTTTTGACATTCATTTTTAAATATATTGTATATTTTATGTTAAACATACATGTGGAAGGTACAGTGGATCCTTTAGCTTAACTGTATCTGTGGATGGCTACCTTAGTGAGATGTCCCACCCTGGTCAGCGGTGCACAGCTTGTATGTCCTCAGGTGGATGACGGTTGACAGGCTTAGGGTCATATCAGCCTCAGGCTGCAGTCCTGTTGGATTTGTGTTAATGTGTATTTTCATTTTTTTAAAACAAAACAGAAAAAACAATCAAACAATAATTTGGCGACCTCCTAGAGGTTTCGGACCACTCGTAAAAGACCAAGAATGTACATGATGCTATCTAACTTACTCCATACAACTAAAGAATGGGTTTTACAAAGTACATAGGATATTAAAATTAGTGTAGTTTTTTTTCTATTAATGTTCTTTAAAATGTGTTTTAACTGTCTGACTAATATTATGAATAGTTTCATGTCAGTACTATGGGATTTATATGATGGAATCAAATAAAAATTTAAATGAGAAAGAAAATAGCGACTGTATTTTACATATTTAATTACAATATAATTTTTTTTGTGTGATAAAATGTAAATAAATAAATAAAAAGGCATATGGATACAAACATGAAAAATGGAGTAAAGGATCAAATATAACAATATCATATTATTTTTTAAATATTACACAAATGTCATGTTTCCTGAATTCTTTGAGCACTTAAACCGAAAAGGCCTAAATGTTAGTAAAATCTGTAATTTAACAATTTGCCTGCACAACATTTCAGAAACAACTAGACTTTAGGAAATATATAAGTGGACTCTTCTTGTCTCATCTTTGAGCCCTGTGTGTGTGTGTGTGTGTGTGTGTGTGTGTCTGTGTGTGTCTGTGTGTGATGGTTGACTGAGTCAAACCTGTCGTGCATCTTTCTAACGGGGCCCAGCATGGATACGCATTATTTACAGTTAATGCTTCACAGCATCAGCCCTGTACAGAGGAGAGGAGAACGCCCTGACCCTCTGACTGTCAGTATAAGAAAGCACATTTTAAGTGCCCGAAGCATGTTTCTATATGTTTACTCCAGACACAAGCTCCATGTGAACTAAATATTTCTTGAACATGCATGTTTGTATTAAGGTAGGGAGGGCAAATTTAACAAACATAGTCTGTTGACAGGATTTCCCAATAAACATCACCTTCACAAGTGCAAGAGGGGGGAGTGACTGTGGGAGTGCCTGCATATTGAAGCAAACACCCGTCTTCACTTGGGCGTAGGATGCTTAGGGCTATTAAAGTGTCTGTTACTTTTTCAGACTCACTTGAAAAATTAGGCTGTTTAGTCACTCTTATAACTTAAAAAACTTTTTTTTAACAAAAGATCAAAACTAACCAAAAACTATGGGCTGTATCCAAAGCTTCAGGCAATTTTGTGACCGTTCAAAGAATACTAATGTGCGAATCAGTCTTCCAGCTGTTTGCATTGTGTGGCAAACAGCCATGATCATCTTGTTTGGAGTTTTCATTCGTTACAATGAAGAATCGGATCCACACTGGATAGAGTACAGGAAAGCAAAAAATATATCAAGTGACATTGAGAATGACTTCTATTTCAGATATCCAAGTAAGTGACTTAATTTTGATTTTTTTATTTCTTCTTTCACTAATGTACTCTTTTCCCAATGTCTAATCAGTCATTTTATTGTATCTCCCTTTATAGTGTAAGCTAAATATCTTTATGGATCCTCATTTCTGCACATTTAGCTTTTTGTTTGATGATTTTATTAATATTTTTCTGTAGTTTTCAGATTATGTTGACCTATTTGATTATTTCTATATTGCTGACAGGGCTCACAGGTGCATGTTTCCACTGGAGGTTTAATTCCCCTGAGGTTTATCTTTCCAGTTTGATAGCTAAAACGTCAACACTTACTTCTTTGTACGGATAAAAACACATTTTATTTTGGTCATATGGTCCGTAAGTATTGCATGGGTGTGGTTGTATTCTATACTACCCCAAAAACCCACAGTGTCAGTTTCAGGGTATCATTGGCCCATCTAAGATGTGGTGTTGGATGTCAGATGATAAATGTACATCCTGGCACAGTTTGTTGTCAGGAGACTTATGAGGGCTCATCTTAAAGTCACGGGACCATCTTTTCCGCACGTGAGGTAATGCCAGTGTTAACATGAGGACAGTCCAAAATGCCTGTAGCATTTGTGCTTTGTTTGGCTGTTAAAACAAACATCCAATCAGATGTGTTGTAGAATTTGGGCTGTTTTCTATGCAGACGATAATGTTTCACAGTGCCGTGGGAAGCTATTGTGCCCTGAGGTGTGTCTGGCAACCACTGTGTTCTGCTGTAAATGATACCAGCTGGTTATGGCAGATATGAACTGTCTCACAAAGAGCAGCCACCTGTTCCTGTAATGGTTCAAACATTTTCATTTCAAATAACAGATGAAACTGTTTGTTGCCGCTCTGTTTTGTGTGTGTGTCTGTTTAATATGGCTGTTGTTATATTGGAGCTTGCCGGTTCATTCTTGGCCTTGGAAACTTGACAAAAAAAATTCTCAGCACAACCTCAGTTACTTTTTTTGTTGTTTGTTTGTTTCAGAGGCTTTCAAACATACCTCATACCATTGGTGTTGGTCCCTTGGTCTTTTTTCTTTTCCTTGCTATATTTTGTAGCTCGTTTATTTGCATTATTTAAGGTGTCTTTCATATTGGAAAACATTTTTCAGAGACCAGAGAAATATAGCTGCGAGTAAAGGATAGTTTTGGGTGATAGGCCTCCTGATCTTCTATAGAGGACACCTCTCAATAAGACAGAAGAATGAGAGGATGATTGAAATATTGCCCACATTGATGCCTTATTTTGCAGAATCCTTGTTTTTTTTTCTTTATTATCTCAAACAGGTAGAAAGGATCACGCATTTGGTTGTGTCTTTCTGTCTTTCCACAGCTAATCTTGCAAACTACAGGACCAATCAGCCTAATACTTTGCTGTATGCTCTAGGTTTTCTCATGAGGTGATTCATAATTGTTGAAAAACCTGTTTTATTGACTGTTTTATATGGTCAGTATACCGCCTCCTCTTCACCGGCCAGTACCAGACAAGTTCTTCTTTTTTTGCTCCAGGTTTCCAGGATGTCCATGTGATGATCTTTGTTGGATTTGGCTTCCTTATGACATTTCTAAAGCGCTACAGCTTTGGCGCAGTGGGTTTCAACTTCCTCATCGCGTCCTTCGGCCTTCAGTGGGCGCTCTTAATGCAAGGCTGGTTCCACTCCCTGGACTACTCTGATGGAAAGATCAAAATTGGAGTCGAAAAGTAAGTGGTGTTTTATTCTCAGTGAGCCACAAGCATCCCTTTTTTCTTATTCTATATATCTTCAATGAATGTATACAAGTTCACAACAGAAACGCAAGTGGCGTTATTCAGCTGTAGCTGTTTGAATGCTGAAAACGTGTCTGATAGATTCCACCTGCATGGTTTCCACGGAAACAAAATACTGAGGTGGACACACAGGTGCAGGGTGAGACGCAGGTCACGTGCAACAAAAACATGAAAGTAGCAGAGGACTTTTACCTTGACAGCCACACACTCTACATTGATGCAGAAATAGGACAAATTAGCGCACAAAAATACACGAAAAGGCAGAAAATTAAGGCCACATTTACACTTTTTCCTCTCTGTTTAAGAAATAATTCCATCAGCACGGCTTCATTTTTCAAAATATTTCCATCCACACTTTTGCAAGAATGCAAAAATAACCCAAAACACTTGCTGCAGTAGCCATCTTCAGCAGTCTCCCTTTGTCACAAAGGTGATAAAATGTACAGGCTAACCTTACCTTTTTCAAAACATCCACTGGAGATTTCATCACCAATGATTTCCATTTAACAAAAGGACAAAGGAGTTCACTCAAACATACAAGTGAACATACAAAGTGACAACTGTCCCACTCTGGACAGTGTCCCACCATCCGCTGGTTCAACCAGGTCTGATCCAAAACAGCCATGTCTGGCTGACTTTAAACCGCAGATGCTGAGATGGAGCAAAAACATGGGACACCTTTGTTCGTCCCAGAATTGGTACAGCTAAGTTCAAGTGTAAAGAGGTCCCGATACCAAGCAGCGTTGATCCAACATTTTCAAACCGCTAGTCCGCTATTATTGTTATCTCTAGTGCATGGTCATTACACAAAGTAACAATGGGCATGTGCTACCATGTCATCATTTCCCAAACGCCCAGTTTTGCATATGCAGATAAACAATAACTGGAGTTTTGAAAAAAATCTGTACCTTTAAAAGGCGTTTAAATAAAAACTCTGACCTACAACTCTTTTTGTGTGTGGACCAGAGGCCAAAATGTAAAGGAAAAACAATTTTAAAAAACATCATATCTGTACACAGGGTCCAAGTGCTTGATGCTCAGAATTTTATGGCGTTTCATATGTAATGTCGCCAACGTTGAAGCAGAACCTAGCCCATAGGTGGACAAACCAGTCTGACTGAAGATGTTTCCAGATACTATATCTAGTGTTTGTGGAGCCAGAAGTTAAACAGAAACTCCGACTAATGAGAAGATGATACTGTTGAAGTGCTGCCAAGTCACTGTGTGTCGACAGATATGATTGGTGTATTTTTGCAAGAGAAAGAAAGAGAAAACATAGGGTATCTACATATGTTTATGACTGCTTCAGAGCTCAAAACAATGTCATGGTTGTTGAATCGGTGCATCCTTAGCCAGTATAAATACTGTTTAACATATGCCCAGTACAAGTGATTGCCTTTTTTGTCAACTACATTTTGACATTTTTCCAACTCCTCAGCCTGATCAATGCTGACTTCTGTGTGGCGGGCTGCTTAATAGCCTACGGGGCGGTGCTCGGTAAAGTCAGTGCAGTCCAGCTGATGGTTATGACTCTGTTTGGCATCACATTGTTCGCTGTGGAGGAATATATCATCCTGAATCTCATTCACGTAAGTTCAAACCATTATTTCTATTTGTTTTGATACGATTTATGCCCCTAAAACCTGATCATATTGGTCTTCTGTGTGGGACAGAAGAAATGACAAATAAACTAGGATTCTGTATTCATGTTTATCCGGTCACCATGCACAGTGCCTCTTCAAGATGAATTAAATTATGCGTACCAGTAAATGTAGCCTTATGTACTCTAATGTCCGTTTTGTGGAAATGGTTGACCCAATGTTCAGTATGTTCTAAAATAACGTTTAGAAAAAATCTTTGTGATATTTTTCTTTCCTGATTGTTGACCTTGAAGAAGGCCTAAGGGCTGAAATGTCATCTGACTACAACCCTTGGCATTTGTTACCTTTCTATATTATATGCTTCTAACATCCTAATTACTTCAGTTTTAAAACCTTTTATTTTTGTAGATCTCAAGACTTAAGTTGCTCTCCTAATATGAAACTGAGCATACAACCAAATGCTATGACATACATGGGTACATTGTTTTGTAATTTATGCCGCCTTGCAGCTGCTAACGCTCACATTTTCTTCCCTGAAGGCCAGAGATGCTGGAGGCTCCATGGTGATCCACACATTTGGAGGTTATTACGGTCTCTCCATCTCGTGGATGCTCTATCGGCCGAACCTGGACCAGAGCAGTAACCTGCAGGGCTCCGTCTACCACTCAGATGTCTTTGCCATGATTGGTGATTTAATTACATGCCGGTTTTTATATACTTTAATAATACTTACAGTTATTCTTGAGGTACAATAATGTCCACACTGCTGTCTGCGTAGGTACCCTCTTCCTGTGGATGTTCTGGCCAAGCTTCAACTCGGCCATCACAGACCACGGGGACGGGCAGCACAGAGCAGCCATAAACACCTACCTGGCTTTGGCCTCAACTGTCCTCACTACTGTGGCGGTCTCGAGCCTCTTCCAGAAACATGGAAAATTAGACATGGTAACAACCAGCACTTTTTTTGTTTGTTTTTTATGTCAGTCACGAACACTCATAAGCTGTTGTGTATGATGGACATGATAATTGGTGTATAGCTATATTTTTCAAGCTATCACTACTTAAAGTATGCTGAAATCAATCGCTCTGTTGTTTGTCGAACATGACCTGCATGACCTGTGCCCCACCTGAACAAACTCAAACTTGCTTAATCTGATGCATGATACTGTGAACACAACACTGAAACACACCAACAAAGTAGTAATACTTTGTTACAGTACTTGAGTATTTTTTGTGAGTATCTGTTGTTTGTCGTTTTTGTATTTGTCAACTTTCATTTTCACTACACTAAATAAAATGTATACTTTTAATCCAACACATTTCTCTGAAGCATCTATGTTACTTACTACAACGTAGAAATGGTAAGGGGAAAAAAACTGAATTTTTCTCTTGAAATCCTTAAAGTTGAAAAAAAAAAAAGACTTCTTGAACTGTAATGTGGGCTCCATTTTTAAGGTGGTATGCGTTGCGAAGAAATTAATTTCATAATTGCCAATATTCTGCTTTTTTATTACCAGCATTTACTTGTAGTTTTACTTTCAATACTTAAGTACATTTAATATGATAAAAAATGCTTTTGATACTTTAGTCCAGTAAATATCAGATACTTTAAGACCTTTACTCAATTAATATTCTAATAGGTGACTTTAACTTCTAGTAAAGCAATTTTCTGATGAGATATTTGTACTTTTACTCAAGTGTGGCATTCAGGTACTTCATCCACCACTGTACACACTTTCCTCTGTGACTAATAGATATTTTTCTGCACATTTTTTAGGTTCACATCCAGAACTCCACTCTCGCTGGCGGTGTTGCAGTGGGAACTGCAGCAGAGTTCATGCTGATGCCCTACGGGTCTCTGATTGTGGGTTTCTGCTGTGGCATCATCTCCACACTGGGATATATCTACCTCACGGTAAGGTATTTATCTGGTTTATACGCCAGAGTGTTATTGAAAGTGTTGATTTAACAATCCTGGCATTTGGCTACAGGAATTAAATATAGTTTCCCATTTCTATATCCCAATTGTTCTAACTATTTTTTCTTTATTTAGAATTAACTACATAGAGCATCGTCAGCACAAAAAATGTGCCACTCATAACTTTTACTACTTTTACTTCTCTGAAGTCAACCGTCAGAATAACGCTAAGTCACACAGAGCTGTTAAAGTAAGTAAACTCAGCTAAACCTAACTGATGGGTCTCTGCCAGCCTTTCATGGAGAAGTACCTGAAGATCCAGGACACATGTGGAATCCATAACCTGCACGCCATGCCAGGAGTCATAGGTGGCATTGTGGGGGCCATTACTGCCGCAGCTGCATCCGAAACTGTTTATGGCCCTGAAGGGTGAGTGGTTCCTATGACCCTATCTAGAACCCCATCTAGAGCCCTATCTAGAGCGGACTCGAAGAGGACTTGCTCCTTATGCAGCTATAAGCAGCTCTTTTTATGGAAAGGAAAATGAAACAATTCTTAGTTTCAGGTAATTGTACACTAAAGAAATGTATTAATGTTATGTACACACTGGGCCTTTGAATATTGAGAATATTATATCAGTAAAGGAATATTTGAATTTTTATGGCCAAATATGGTATTAAAAAGAAGAGAGGGCGTCTCTGGGAATTTAGCTGGTTTCGAGTGGCAAGGCGTAGTAGGAAAGTGATGTTCCCATTAAAGAACACGGATACAGATGTCCTGTTTAGGGTTGATTTATTAGGCTGTGGTCTATAATAGCAATACAAATAACAATCAGTATAGCAAACACCATACATAATACGCAACATAATACGTTAACTAACATAACAAAGGACTGTATTACAGATAACATTAGCTTATATCCAGAGCTAAACAAATACACATTAACACAATGTTAGCATTCAACTGCTACAGTATAATGTCATTAGACTCATCTTCTGGCATTTACACACAACAATAAACCAGCAGGGTACAAGTGAATGACGGTAAAGGCAAAGGAAAAATACCATCTATCCACCGTTGTATTAGGAAAGAAACTAAACTTCAGGGCACCGTGTGGGACATATAAAAACTTACAGAGAAACAAACTAGTAGTGAATGAAACTTAATTCATTAAACAAGTCAACAACACATTAACAATGTGGGCTTTCTAACAGGTATTTTATTGTGAAGAACAGCATGTTGAGCCCCACTCTTATTTGTATTAAAGGCTTGTTAACACCTTTGACTTTGAGGGAGATTTCAAAAACATGGTCCCGACACGACAGGGTGGTCACCAGGCTGCAGGCCTCTGCGTGGCTATCTGCTTCGGTGTGGGCGGAGGCATCATTGTCGGTAAGGAATAACTACAACCACCCCTCTGTCTGACTATATAATCAAAAATATACAGTATGTACATAACTGACAGCACGATGTTTGAATAAAATGGGTGTTGTTTGCACACAGCAGATGTCAAACTTTGTGCATTTCGATAATGATTTGATTTGTCCTCTTCTCAGGTTGTATCCTAAGATTACCGATCTGGGGAGATCCTGCAGATGACAATTGTTTTGATGACGAGCCCTACTGGGAGGTGAGAAACTATTTTTTACTACCACAAAGAGGATTTTATAGTTTGAAACAAAGTCAATGTCAATATCAAATCACAATTCACTCAGCAGTTTATCCAACAGAAATTGTAGAGATGCCCTTATTAAATGCTTTTATATGTTTTTATAATGTTTGATAAATGCAGTTCAGTTACAATGCAATTTACTTAATGAGTCTGGAGACACATTAGCAGCACCAGTCAGCTGCTCTGATTTAAACCTGCAAATTAGAGGATTTTCAGCAGATCTGATCCAGTTGTGTAGTCATTGTGTATACATTGAAAATACTGTTCCTTCAAGTCCACAGCAGTGCAAAAAGAGAAGATAAAATTCCCCTTAATAAAACAATATGACTCAAAACATACATAGAGAATAAAACTGTTTGCAGCAAAGTGCATTTAAAGAAAATGTGAATGTTTCAGATTAGCAGGATCAAGTCCAGCTGCGATACATTACCGGAGATACTGAAAGGAAAAATCACACTTTAAATGTATCCATTCAAACTAAATAAGATTATAACAATATTTCCACAACACATCTTTGATTGCATCAAACATTTCACTGTTTTGTGTTCCTTACTCTGAGGCTGCCACCTCTATTTACAGGGAAACAGTTCAAAACTTTCCATTTTATGACACTGATGAGTGCATATAGCATCAAACATTTAGTAGCTGATGATGTGGTTGTTATTCTCCCCCTGAATCATTGCATTGCCTTGATTGTTCACAGCTTCCTGAAGAAGAAGAGGTCATTCCCCCAATCCTTCACTACAACAACCACATGCATAACAAAGATATGTAAGTGTCCTTTTAGTTTGTCCGACAACAGTGTTCTAGTCATGCAGTTATGATATTCTCACACCAAACAAACCATGCAGGTAGCGTCACGTGTTGCATTCAGTGTCCTCTTGGTGGCAGCAGATCCAAATGTGTGCAGGCTACATGTGACTCATTGTAATTCCTGCCCTTTGTTGGGGATGTCTGTTCATAGTGTTGAATACAGTGTGTGTATGTATAACGTATATATAGCGTGGCATCACGGGCAGTGTCACTAGGTTATAAAATGCCAGTGTGGACCCTGTGCTCTGCACCTCTGAGTGTAGCTCACCTGTGCAGTTTGTTGATATGGGATTTTTCACAGCACAGCTTCGCATGTGCAGCTCTTCAAAGTGACCTTGACCTTCATGTTTACAGTGGAGATGAAAATGATACTATTAAAAACACTGAGTCATCAGTGTAATTTACCCAGTGGAGTGATATAGAACAGTGGTTCCCAACTGGTCCAGCTACGGGGTCCAGGTTTAGTCATTAGTTCAGTGTCCACAACTAAGATAAATTACCACATGTTTAATTTTGTTTCACAAAATGTAAACAACACGTGTGCTTTGAATGTAATAAAATAAAATGTAAGGCAAGAATAAAGTGCAATTACTTAAAACTTGGTATATAAGTAGAACTGAAACCAAAAAAAATGCATGTTATTGCTTTAAGACCAGTGATGCTGCAAAGGCTCAGCATGTAACAGAACAAAGAATACCAAGAACAGGGCAATAGAGTAGTTTTTGTACTGGAAAAAAGACAGATTGGCATTATAAATGAGGCCCGGAACAAAATTTATAGGTTTACACTTCAAAATAGAGTGTGGGTTTTACAAACTTTACACATTCATGAGTCACTTACGGTCCATTCAGAATGAACCCGCAACCTACTTTTGGACTTTGACCCACCAGTTGGGAACAACTGATAAAGAGTATACAGGAGCATCTCCAGGCCTTAAAATAAAATACATTGATCAAAACCTTGACACACCACACTGTGAGCTGCAACTTTCCAATGAAGTTTTATTGTTTCACACGTCATGTGATGGTCTTTTTTTTCCAGAGCGGAGTCAAATTTCACCGTGGAGCAGGCCTGACTCTAGGCCTCAGACCTGATGGATCTCTGTCTATCAAATATGGCCCTTTTATTCTTCCACTGGACTGTAATATTTATTTGATACAATTATATCCCTCCAATCAAAACCAGTTAATTTTTTTTGTACAGTGTATATATATATTTCTGTTAACAGTATGTTTTGTCTGGAATCGAATCATAAATCTTTAGTGTTTGTTTGTTTATTTGTTTGAATTTAAAAAGTCTGCCAGTGGAGTACGATCTTTTCTGTTTTGCAAGATATATATTTTCAGTTTAAATCAAGTAATGCACAATCAAACATAGACATAGGTTTTGTTTCAACGGGGGGGGGGGGGGGCGTCCACCACTGAATCTCCTGCATTCTGGTGAATATTTCTGTGCTAATGTGCGCCTTTTCTTTTTTATGCATTCATTTACACTGTAAATGTCTTTGATTTTATCAAAGTTAACTGCAACTCTTTATCAAGGGGACCCTGTGTCCCCTCAAAATCAACACCTATGAATATTGTAATTAAATATTCTGTTAAATGGGTAGCATTGTTTTGGTACCAGCAGAGAAATTTTTTTCAACAATGACAACAGGTAAATTCACGTAAAACTGCAGAACTAGTCTTTGTTTTGCGTAAAACAAGATGTAAAATCTCAGTGCTCAACTTAAACATGACCATGAGAATATCACAATGGCTCCTTCAAGTGGTCGTGGGAGAAATTTTTAAAACTATACATTTGCTTCAGACTCACTTGAGTCACACTTTGCACTGAATTTCCGCAAAAGAGCCTTCACATCTTTATTTTTATTTTATTTTTTTTTTTTTTATTTTTTTGAGGGGTTGAGGGTTTTTTGGCAACTTAATACTGTGAGCTTTGTTTGCTTATTTGCATAGTTGCTTTTCCTCCAGTTAGATGCATTAAAGCAGGACTTATATAATTTTGTTTGTCTTGATGGATAAGTTTTAGACTTTTGAGACATAATGAGAGTTATGTATCATGGTACTAATTGTGGATTTTAAGGAAAAAAACTGATATTTGTTTTGGAAGAAGTTATTCTGCAACATAAAGGATGTTGGGTAACATTTTACTTTATCCTGCCTTCACTTAGCATTTATAAGCACTATATAACCACTTAATAAATGGCATATAAGACACTATAATGTTGTAAATGTTAAAAGGATTTTTTTTAAGGTGCATTTTTCCATGTTGTCATTAATTTGAAACCAGCCTACATGGGTGCTCATAGAAGGAGCTGCTTAGATATATGGTTACAGCAATAAACCATTTATCAAATCTTTATGTACCATTTCTAAATGCTAAATAGGGGGTTTAAAGTAAAATGTTAGTGGATATTTTTATCCATCTAAAAAAAGATGATGTTGTCAAAAGCTTATGTTTGTACGTTGAGATCTTGCTATGTTATGCTTTTTTGAAAAGTGAAAATTTGTTGATGGTAATGGAATTTTGAACATAATAAAGAATTATTAATACAACAAGCTAAATATACTTTTTTAGCAATTTATTAACTTTAACCACTTTTGAAAAAAATAGTTGTATTGGAAATAATGGATCAAAAACATTAAGATTCACCAATAAAAAAAGGAGGAAATTAGTTGTTTCCTTCATTTAAGGGTCCTTCAGCAAGCCCTCTGCAGTGGAGTCAGACTGAGGGTAAAGGTCACACCCTTATTGCTCTCTCGGGACACTGTGGTGACCAAAAACAAACTAGAGGCCAGCCTCATCATCATGACCTCAGGTCAAAGGGAAGCAAAAGGGCAAGGTTGCTGGCAGGGCGGCACACATATGCTGGAGTCTATCAGTTTAAATTGACTGATAGAGAGAATTCCTGTGAATATTGTTTTTTGGTTGTTGTTTTTTTTGCACAGTGATGGGTAGAAATGTGGACAAGGTAGTTAATTCCAAGAGAAATGTGATGTCCATAAATACTGAATGTCATTACACTATGCAGTTTTATTTCTGCTTTCCATAAACAGCTTCTCTATCCATAGGTGTGGAGTTCAGGGGGTACGTGGGGGATGCAGCCCCCTCAATATGTAGAATATGTGGT
The DNA here is from genome assembly GCF_008729295.1 of Plectropomus leopardus. Taxonomy (NCBI): domain Eukaryota; kingdom Metazoa; phylum Chordata; class Actinopteri; order Perciformes; family Serranidae; genus Plectropomus; species Plectropomus leopardus. The sequence goes on from NC_056473.1 coordinate 24,771,452, forward strand.
TACGGCTGTCAGTCAGCCCAATGTTTTGTCTATTTCAGATTGTGATACGGAGCATAAAGCTGGACAAAAAAAAAAAAGACAAGAAAATTGTCCCTTTTATCCAATCAACACATTTCAAGAATTTTAAAATGTAAAAGAGTTTTAAAAACTCTTCCAGTTTGTCTGAATTGGATAATAAATTAGGACGTATTTTCTTCTGCTCAGTGTATTGTCTGTCCCTCCCACAACAGGACTTTTTTTGGACAAAATTAAAGACTTTTATGCCACAAATCAATGCAAAGGGTAGAAAATAATTCATAAAAAATAATCATGTTGGAAAAATTCAGTGTTTTATTCTAAAAATCATCTGGTAAAGGACCCCCAAACTCCAGCCTCATATTTGTCCCCTCCCAATATAGGAACGAAACCTTCGCCCTTGTCTCTGTTCATCACAGTTTCCACATGCTCCATCTTCTGTACACCTGGCCGCGGCGCGTCACTGATCGAAGGCAGGCGGCAGCTCGTGGTGGGAGTGTGTATGATTCCCACACATGAGTAGCAGCGAGGAATCCATGGCCTCGTCCAGTCTCCTCGCTAACAAAGGCAGGCTTAGTGCTGTTTTCTTTTGTCATCAGTAACGTGTTTGAGTAAAGGAGGTAATGGTGCCACAAGTGCTCCAATTAAACGAGATGCAGCCCTGCTGGGAAGAAAGACTCCCCCATTGCCCCCGATACCCCCATATACACACACACACAAATACACACACACACACACAGATCGGGCCTCTTCTCATACCCCCATGCAGTTCCCGCCCCAACTTCACTCATGTTTATTCATCAGCCACTTACAGGGCAAATGCAGAAGCCTGTTAAAACTAAATCAGAGTTATTTATAAATGATGCCAGGCCTTCCCCCTCTGAGGTCGAGCAAGGCGAGACTTATGGCATCATGACAGCCATATTTGAAGGCGCTCTGTTGGACAGAAACTGTCCACAGATGTGACTTCCACAAACTGTATGTGGACAGCAGAGTGGGGCCACAGAGAAGGTGAGATGGAAGAACTCAAGGAGGCAAGGGGGCATGAAAAGGGGGAGGAACAGACAGAGCGTGAGGCCTCACTTTTTCATTGCTGATGACTGACTGCCTGCCATCCGGGCTCAATCATGATCTTTGATTGACAGGTCTGGGGGGAAAGGAGAGGGTGGGAAAAGGGGTGCAGGACGAGAGCTTAGAATGGAAGCAGCACAAAACACGCTCCCATACAGGGGGCCGCGAGGACGCTCATTAATGATAAAGAACATACCAGGAAGAGCATGTTTTCTCTGCATGCCAGCGATGTTGTTTGTAGGTTGAGATTAGTTTGTAATCTTCTATACGTGATGGTGTAAAACGCACAGAACACTACAGGGCTAAAGTGCAACGTGGGAGGTCGTGTTAGAGCACCTGCTTGTGGCTATTTGGCTTTTTGTTTTTTTTATTTTTCAACATTCTTCTGAGAAAACAACGTAATATGCCCAATGGTGAATATGTTGGCAACGTATTCATCCAATTGTGGCCCAGTTTACACATACGTGTCAGTCACTCTGTGGTAAAACTCCACTGAATTCACTTTACGGTTACGAGGATCTGCAGCGGTTAGAGAAGCATTCAGGGATCCATGTTCACTCCCTCATAAAGAGAGCAGTAAAAGCCCCCATTGAAAGAAACCACAAGTCCATAGAACTGGTCATAAACTATTCAAGCCTGTACTCTTTCCTCCCCATACTTAATCTGCTCACGTTTTGTGCAGCTTCTGTGTCACCTAAAGGTTGCTTCGCAGCAGGTGCATCTGACTTCCAAAACCTCTCTGACCATTTAGATCTGGACTGTCTTTTTGATTCCTGATACTGGAACTTATTGAGTGCTGCAATTTCTCAACATCGATCCTTTCTTCATTACCAGTGCTGGAAAGTTACAAAGTTCATTTATTCAAAAATTGAGATACTTGTATTCACATACTTTCAGAGGGGGTTCAGTTTAACAAAAATAGACAAGCTTTTAAAAAAGAATGTGGCTCCCAACTTTTTTGGCTTGTGGCCCTTTGTAAAAAAAAGCAGTGTTGGGGCCCCTCGTTACATTTCAGATGTCTGTGAGCAGTTCAGCCAGAGTGAATTCACCTCCAAACTTCTTAGACTGTTTCATTGAAATAATTGTTTGATGCCTTAAGAGGTATTTTTTTCTATTTTCACAAACAGCAACTATTAGAGAAAATTAAAAACAAAAAGAATACAAATTTGTGTAGCAAAGCATTGTTTTTCTTTCTTATCCTTGAATTATCTAAATTAATTTTGTGAAAATAAAAATTAAAATTTCATGTTTTCTCTTACCTGTGTCATTTGTAAGTGAAGATTGTTTTTGTGTGAATTGCTGACTGTTGGAGATATCATCTGTACATATCAGCCGTAGATATGTCTGCCTTATCTCCTCAGGCTCTTTCGGCAAAAGCACGGTCACCTTTAGTTTTACGCCTTGACTTGTGAATGGCCAGAAGGGCCCACCTGAGGATCTGAGACTGCTAACTGGTTCATATGGGAAGCAAGTGTGCATCTATTCATAGACAAGAGGCTGTTGCTTGTGACAGTAGGTGGATTTGCATCAACCCCCAAATTGCAAATATAAAATATGCCTACTGGAAAAGTTTGAAAAAACACCCATTTATCCCCAAAATGATTTTGCACTTGCATGAGGTGGTATTCCAGGCAATTCAGAAAAGTCATATTTTGCAAAACTGCAGTGGGAAAGCATTTTTCCCTTTTATAGGTCACATGATGCGATGGCTATGCACAGAACTGTCTCCCTTGGGCATGACGCAGCAGGCGCTGAGGTGTTATTGCATCACATAACTCTTTAAAAGTTGAGCGGATCATCTGGAAGTTTTGAATCCACAATATCTCTGTGAAATCATGAACTATCACCTCCCAGAAATCCCTCATACTGGTTACTCCCACAAATAAGGGCCTTGTCTTTCCGTTATTGCCTGCATAACACTCCTACATCGCCTTTGATTGGAAATCATGACAGCTAGTGCGGTGGCTGCAAAAGACATAACTGTTTTGAACATTCATCACGATGCTTCCTGGAATGTTATCGCGAGAGGAGAAATCACATAACATCAGCTCTGCACAAATCTGTAATGGAAACCCGCCTAGTGGGAGTGAACTGTTTACTTGTACTTGTAGTGGGGTACATATACTATATTTTGTTGCACATTTACTTTAGCGAATGATCTGAGCACTCCTTCCACCATCACTCTTTCCCCATCCAGCTCAGGCCTCCCCAGGTATCCACAGGCCTCCCCACGCCACTAACTGTCCACAGAGGCTGCTTAAGTGTCCCTATCGGACCACAGTGGAGAGGAACAGCAGATTAACCATGATCCTATCCGCTCACTGCTAGCCCCTTCATACGCTCCGTTACACCAGCATTTAAAAAGAAGGGGGGTGGACGCCATTCACTCCCCTGATATGAATCCCAGACGAAGGGACAAGAACAGAGCTTTCACCCCCGTTTCACAGAAAAGACCCCTTTCTGGCACCCTCTAATTCTGGTTGCTACGGGCTCCTGGGTTCAATGGTGGACTCCCGTTGCGAGGGGACAAAGCCTCTCAGTCATCCGGCCGTGGTTGCTAGGGGAGGCAGAATGTATGGGGAGGGACGGGCTGCCGTTGTCCCAGACGAAATGTCTCTCTTAAGGCGGCCGAGATCTGGTGATTGACAGGTGGCTACACGCTCCACTGCAGATCACCCGGGAGGTCTGGGGGGCCTTATATCTGTGACCGTGTGTGTGTGTGTGTTTATATGTGTGTGTGTGTGTGTCTATGGCAGGCTGTGTTAGTTGGCAGAGTGAAAAGGGGGTTGGGGGCATATTGTGTGTAAATGCTGCTATGAAAATGGCACCATTTATTACCTGTAGAGGGAGCTGCCTCTTCTTCAAATAGAAGCTCAATCATCCTGTAATCATCTGCTGTGTGTTGGTGTCCTCACCTGTGAGCCAGGTTGACAGTGGCGCTAACAGCATCCTGCAACAGTGTAAAAAAATATTTTTACTGCAGGTAAAAAATCCTGCATCTAAACCGTTCTTAACGCCCCTCTCCAGTCCAAAATATGTTTTCCATCATGTTGCTCAGTCAAGCCTCAAGTTAAATCAAACTTATGTTGTAGAGTTGGATACAAGCAGCGGCCTTTTGTACTTTCAGTGTTTGAGCTTGACTGCAGAATGATTTAACATGATTTAACGAGTTTGACACGTAAAGGTTGTTTTCACATTCAGACGCTGAAGAGAGAAAATGTCTCTGCACTCTCCTTAAATTGAAAAAGACCAAAAAAATGAGTTTTAGAGGTTTATGTACAAACCAGGACTGTGGCATAATAACCAGTTTTGATGCTAATAATGGTCCAAATTACAGGTAATTGTACTGTTTTAAAGGAAATACAAATTATAATTTCTGGCAGAGTACTTTTAATGCTGCATTCACGTGGATCCTGGAGATGGCAGATGATAAACTAGATATCATATTAATGGGATAAAGTAGGACAGTAAAGTGAGGTGAGCCCGGCAGAGGTGCTGGTAATGATAATGGTAGATGTCATTGCCGTTAAAGGTTAAAATATTTGCTTATTTGCTGTCCTTCGGAACATAATTTACAACCAGATGTTACGTAGCTCCCTCACACAAGGACAAAACTCTAAAAACTACATAAAATAATAAATACAAAAAAAACTATTATGCGCTGCTCTCTCGTTTACCAGCTACACATCTGCCCTGCATCAGCCTCGTTAGTCCTTCTCTGCTCCTCAGTTTCTCCCAGTCAGTCAGCTCTCTGCCTTTTCTTCTGCCTAATCATCTTATTCCCCTCACCTGAGCTTCTCTGCCTTTTTTCTCCACCTGCACTTCATCATCCCGTCAGTCTACTTTGTATTTAAGTCCTGGTTTTCACATCAGTGTCTTTTGGATTCATGATTTGTTCGTGTCATGTTCTGTTACTGTGTCCTTTGAGTAGAGAGTGATCTTTGTGAGTTCCTGTTTCTGCATTTGGGTCCAGGCTGTTCCTTTAGACTGTTTGTTGTCCAGAAGGTGTTTTCCATTTGCCGTTTGATTCGGTGTGAACACAGCATACGTCTTCAAACATGTCAAGAGGGGATCTTTAAGTAAACATTTGGCCTTTTATGAGCAAAGTTTACTTGTGTATCAAAAGTAGAAGCACTTCAACAGAAAAATTGACCAAATGAGGTTCTGAATCCTGACGTATCGGTACATGAGCAGCTTATTACTGCTGTAGCTGGTCGTGGTTGAGATAGTTTTAACTTTATGTACAGATTGGTATTTTGGTCCACTGGTTCCCAACATAGCAATTGGGCCCCTCCAAAAGGTCATGATAACTCTGAGGGGTCATGATGTCATTAATGTGGCAGAAAACAAGAAAAAAAAACAAAGTTTTGCTTCACAGCTCTTTATGCAAGTGTTCCTTAATGGATAATTTTACCTCTTTTGGTCTCTCAACCTGATACCAGAATTGTCAACTAGTCACACCCAACTTCATCTCTGTTTCCAGAATCAGTCAACTTTAGCTCAGTGGGGTGGATTCAAAAGTCTAGATCAGGACAATCTCTGAGCTGTTATTGAAATGAAACTATCTGAGGAGTTTAAAGTGGAAATGACTTTGGTGGAACTTTTAACAGTTTATGGATATCTGAAATATGACAAGCACCTTTTTTATATAAATAATTACAATATTTTCTAAAAAATGTACAGACTATTTGATATTTTTGATATTTAAACAAATATCAGTTAATCAATAGATGCCAGAAAATATTCCGTTAGAGGACCCCCCAAAAAAACATTTCATATGTGTCCCCCACATTGTAACAAAATCTAGGCCCTTATACTGTATGTTGTCTTGTATGTAAATATACACACTAATGCGTGTACAAGAAGCCTATGTTATATGGATATGCATACATATTGAGACTTTCAAGAACAAAAACAAAATAAAAAACTAAACTGGTTGTCATTATGGTTTGAAAGTAAAAGTAGATAATAAACATTGCTGAATGAACAGAGATGTGCAGTTTATTCTCGTTTAGGTAAACGTACCTAAACTTCACTGTCAGAGTTAAAGATAAAAGCTTTTGTATAAGTGAGATAGAGCAGATTGCTATTTAAAAGGCTGGATTAAGATTGTGGGTTTGTGTTTGTATGAATTAAAAGGATTAGTGATGTTCAGATGTGTGTGTCTCCTCAGCCTGGGAACCTTTACCCCGCCGGTCTCTAGACACCACCGGTCCCCGTTTCCCCCTGCAGGGCCACGGAGGTGAGTGGGAACAGACAGGGTAGGATGTGGGGATCTAAAGGGGTTCACACACAACACTGTCTCCCCTCAGATAGACGTCTGGGACTGTCTGGGTTCTGCACTCCCAGACAGGGAGCCCTTCCACCCGTCAGATGCTGCCCACGCCCATCTCCGTCCCCATCCCCCTTCCCCTTGACCTTGACTCTCTGTCACCGCGGCCCTCCAGACAGTCTGGGGTCAAAGGTTAACACAGCAGCCACACAGCAGCCACACATCAGACACGGTTCAAGTCCCCTGTGTCCATATGAATGCTGAATGGTAAATCACCCTTAAAATCAGCCTGTTGGAATGTGGCTTTGAATTCCTGCAGAGATGGACCCAAAGACCTCAGGGAGACCGTTAGAAATTATTCTGATAAGATATGAAGATCATTTTAAAAAAATGTGTAGATTTTATTCCATTTCTCTTTATCTCGGCCTGCAGGAATATTTGAAACTAAAAAAATTATATATTTGTTTTCCAGATAAATTCATATTTTGTTCACAATGCACGTCTCTATTTTTACTTTAAGAGTTTTCAGCCGCAGTGAGCATCATCTCCAAGCAGCCATGCTACATTTTCCCTTTCACCTCTGACTGCTGATTCACATCATCCTCAGCCAATCACAGCCAAGCTAATCAGCATGTCATGACAGATTTGTGAGAAAAGGGAACGGCTGCATCCTCACGTGGCTGTTTGAAAAATGCCAACCCACACAGTGTGAGGCTCTGATGAGCCTCGTGCGAGCATGCGCACTCTGCTGATTGTGTCTCACTATGGGCTCATCTCTGTTTCCCTCACACACTGTTACTCTTTTTTCTCCATCCTGTCTCTTAACCATTTTTCTTTTTTCCACTTGGTAGCGTTTATATTTTTGTCATCATGATAAAATTTTTGTCAAACTGAGATTGTCCATTATTCTCCCTCTGCTCAGATGCACATGTATAAAACAGTTAATTTCTTTTGTAGACATTTTAAATTCTAGCATGCCAACTGATGCAGTGTTTCCTCCGACAGTCTGGATTTACATCCCACAGCCTGAGGAGTGCAAGACCACAGGACGGGACAAAGCCAGCAGTCAAAACTCACATTGAATGTTGTCCCCACATGCAGTAGACATGCAGACGTGCAGCACAGTGACAAAAAACAGGACATAAAGCATCAGACACACACATAGCTTCCTCTCCTCCCCATGCTTAGGAGGGTTACTTCAAGACCAAACAAGCAAACGTCTTTAGGATGCCAAGTTCCTTTGCCTCTGCAGCACCAACCTCTCTTTAGTTTTTGTCACAAAACCTCAACATATATAAGAACTCCTATATTCCCTGTGGACATTTCACACAGAAGGGAGTGCAGCTATTCCATAAGATGTGCCCTCTTTCATTATGTATATAACTTATTGCTCTTACCTGCCTCTTTGCACTGTGTTATTGTGCATTAAAAAAACGTTTTTGGTGTAATATCTTTGCTGTGTTTGAGAGAAGCCAAAGAAAAATTTCTGCTGAGGTGGACAATAAAGTTCATCTATCAACCTGCATCAACTGATTCCTGCTCCCCATTTTAAAATGCAAGGTGTGTGTTTAAGGTGTGTAGATTTCACTTTCAGTGAGTTGAAATAGATGTTAATATAGAGCAATAAGCACAAATAGTTATGTATTAGTAAAGTTTATTAAAAAAAAATAATAAAGTAAGGTTGAGTTACTTTCATTATTTAGGTTAGAACCTTTTTCTTTTAATTTGCCTATTTTTGAGTAATTAAAGAAGTTGTGTGTAAAATCGGCATTGGATTTAACAGCATTTTGCACGCTACAAGGCAACATATGGATTAAGTTCATTTTCGTTATAACGCCTCGCGAAAATCAATCCAGAAATGCCGTGAATGACAACAAATCTTATCTTTATTTTTTGTTCAAACGGTCAGAACGAAAATCAGGGGCGGCAACCTGCATGTGGCGTGTTGTTGCTCGGTTATATATGAAGACAAATATATTTTACTGCACACAGGCCTCAATAACGTAAAAAGGTACTGCCTTTTTAGTATCATCCGATCTCAGCTGAAAGGCTACATACACACGTGTTTATGCCTCATTGTCCTTGCATTATTAGTCACTAAAATCCCGAATTTGAGGCAAGGAATATATAGCTGTCAACATAAAGAAACTTTTTAAAAAATCATATTGTTCTTGTGAATTTATTTTCTTATCTACTATTTAAAAACACAGCAGACAATCATTCATGGGCCATTTGGCATATAATAACAGACACACAGAGTACACATGGTCCTCAGAGGAACTACAGTACATCACACCGGCTGTCCATTAACTGTATTACAGGCCGAGCACGAGCTGCAACAAGAGGCGGTGCACGAGGCACTGATGCTGTTATGCACCAATCAATGGAGGCACTTTGACTGCAAACACCGATGTAAGGTCGTAAATGAAACGGTGTAAATTAATATCCAGGCAACTAAAACAATCAATCAGAAGACCGGGAAAAAAACGTTTCTTTAAAAAACAAAAGCATTAAATAAAGTCATAGTTCCTCCTAAAAAAGAGAACAGAAATATATTTGATCATTTAAATATACATTTTAAAAAAAGACGAAATAATGAGAAAATTAGTAAATTGGTTATACCTAAAGCTTTTGTAGACGTATCTTAAATGTACCTTAAAAAATACACGTTTTCATTTTCTTAAAATAAGTTTTATACAGACTGAACCCCAAATCGGGCAATCACTAAAACTTTGAAAAGATTATAGTAGAAATACTAGACCGTTTTTTTATGTTTAAGACCTTATTTCACTTTGACAAATAGGCTTCCTTTTGCATGAGATTTCATTTAGAGATGAGTTTATAGGTGATTGGGTGTATTCATCTGTTCCTGCTTGGCGCTGTCCTTTCAGCACTACACTTTTTTCTGTATGTAATTACTTATTATTCTCCACTCTAGATGTACATGTTTTTTTTTTTTTTTATCTAAAGCTAGAACTTTATTTGTCTTCATATTTCTTAATCCTACTCATGTTTGATTGTTGCTTTTGAAGTCAGCTGAAATGCAGAATAAAGCTAGATCCTTTAAAAAAAAATGTTCTTTTTCCATTTTTAAACTATTCGAGAAATCCAACACAGTTTGGATTAGCTCCTTAGGGGAGGAACCAATTGATTATAAAGAGACCCAGACTCTTTGGGAGGAGAAAGGGCCCCCTGTTGTTTCAAACCAGCTCCTCTAACTTCCCAAAGTGCAGGGGCCCAGAGGCAGGGCTGTGAGGAGAGACTTCAGTAAATGGCTGCAGAGCGACTCCTCTGAAGCAGCAGTGGGGTGGGTGGTGTTGAGGAAGGACTTGTAGGATACATTAAATCAGCCTGATTAGGAGTTTTAGGCGAGGGCAAGGCTCATGTCTGGCTGAAAGGCTGCCAGGCAGCCCTTGAGTGATACTATTCACATTCTGGGAGAAGGTCAGTGTCAGAGGAGTTCACAGGCCCCATCTCCTTTCTTATGCTAAAGCATCATACACATAGGCTCATTCAGAGGCTGGAAAGGCATAAACAGTCTCCACCGACTTTCCCTCCAAAATGTTTGGATTCCTCAACTTGAGCTCTGAGATCCTGCCTCTCTGTTTCTCTCTCTGGTTGCTTCTGAAGTGGAAATTGGTTTTAATGTGAGATTATTGAGCTGGAAAGCACCCATCAATGTTTATTTGCATCTTGTATGGAAGTCTGAATGATGGCAAAAACATCAAACTTTGTACACACTAAAATCTGACAAAATATAGGAAACCAGTTGTCTTGAAACGGGTATGTAAATATTGTTAGATTTGTAAATTGTTCCTCTTCAAATCAGAGCTAATTTAAAATTGGTTTTATTTTTATTTTCTCTGTAAAAGGTGTGCCTGCTGTTTCCCCACTTATATAATATGTTGTTCCAGTCAATATTTTTTTTCCCTGCCAACCAGCTTTTATTAACTTCCTTAAATAGACCTCTTCAGACATTTTCCTGCCTGTCTCTGAGTCCAGTGGTCAATGGGGAATAGCAGGAAATAGCCACTTAATTAGCAGCCCTTGACCTTTGGCTGTGGCTCAGAGGGCTCCTGACCTCAGCATCTCTCCAGCCTGTTTAATGTCCTCTGGGGGACTGTCCAGATCATGACCCCTGACCCCTTGCTGACCTGCAGAGACTTCACCAACAGGTCCCCGCCTTGCAAGACACTCATCAAAAAGCAATATTTAACCCGAGCAGCCGATTCGAGCAATTACTTCTGCAGGAGGAGGACAGGACACTGAGGCTGACGTGATCATCTCTGGAGCTCTCTAACATTTGTTTGCAGCAAGAAAACAGAAAAACACGCATTTCAAGTCAACAGAATAAAAAAACAACCTTTTTAAAATGATGAAAATCACACCAGTGTAACCGTTTTTACAAAATCATTTGAAACCTCTGGGCTTTCGTTTCATCCACACTCCACAGAGGATGATTTCACTAATTGGTTTTCAGTCATGCAGAGGGGGGGAACTAATCACCGAAATCAGCCGCTGCAGCTTTTGGGTGGATTGAAAACATGCTGACTCTCGCATGGCCCTCAATGAGTGAAATCTCCACCGCTTCATGAGTGTGAGTTTAGACCTGAGGTGAAAACACGGCGGTTTTTTAGTCTCTTCACGTATTCAATTCAGTGCTTTATTGCAACTCCCACGTGTCCTCGCGTTATTTGTGCCGATTTTTGTCTTTGAAAGAGTTAATATTTTTGTTTTGTGTAGGCCTGATATTTTCCCCGTTTCCTTTAGCAGACTATATATGCTCATAGTAGTTCTTTAAAATCACAATATGCATTTGTTCTTGTGGTGCTGCAATTAAGTTCAGTAAAGTTTTTTTTAATTAAAGTTTTTTTTTTACATAAGGAATTGCGTTTTGCACATTATTCCATTTAAATTCAAACGTGAAAAAAGTTACTGTAAATTGCATCACTGATTTCAAATTAAAAATAAATATTTGCACACAGCCTACAATACCATACAATCAGCAGGCATGCACTTTAGGCGGCTACTAATTTTTCTATTTAAGCCTATTTTATGTTTTGAATATCATTACATTGAATAGAATAATAGCCCTTCGTATTGGCTATTATTGAAGTGATTTAGTTTCATTGTTTTGGAGAGAATACCTCTGAAATATAGCAAATGAAAAACAATGTAACTTAAAACTAAAACACAATGCTGTCACCTGTCACATTATTTTTCTGTCCACCCGTTCGCGAAAATGTTCATTTTTAACGAAAGCTGATGGCTAAATTCTGGACTCAGTTTTAACTAATGGACAACATGTCTGTTTCTGAGTGTTTTGCATGTTTTTACATCACACAGCCTAAAGAGACGGAAATAATCCCCTGTTGACCCTGCGCGTGTCCATCTGTTGTTTGACTCCGGACACAGACCAGTCGGACACTGATTGAGGTCCGACTGACACCAGGAAGGCCTGTAATCCCCAAACCTGATTAATCGTCCCAACTGGGCCTTGGTGAGCAGAAATGGATTTGGATTTAAAACAAACAAAAATTAATTAATGAATAAAATCCATAATTTTTTATCCAGTCTTTTTCGTGCCCATTTTTCGCATATTGAGATTGTAACATGCCATAAAAATCAGCCGTTTACATTTTTTTCTGACACATAAAATATGAGGAGAATGGAGAAATGCTTATTATATATTTTAATAGCGAGCAGGGTCATTTTTGTCCACTGAGTTTTGTGGCTGATGAACTTTTCTTTCCCACACTGATTCAACACACGTCCCTCTGTCTGCTGCTCCTAATTAAAACTTAATGCGGGGTCACTCACACACTTTCTCTCTCTCTCTCTCTCTCTCTCTCTCTCTCTCACACACACACACACACACTATCATGTGAATATAAAAAAAAGAGACACTGAAAAGGTCCTGCAGGCTTGACTCCTAAATACAGTCTGCTTTAGATGCATTTTCATTTCCTTCACTTTTTTGTAGATTACAGCATGTCAGTGTATAAAATCCATGTTTCTCTGCCTAATTGATCCCCAAAATGAAACGCACTTTTGCTCATAAACAAGACTCTAACACAGAGATATTATTTCCATTCTTTTATTTCAAAGAGGTGTCACTGATAGCAGTGGAGGAGAGTAATACATTTAATCAGTAATGCATTTACATCCTATTAATTACTATTTCAAGTTAGATATATGACGACAATGATACAGGCTTTATTATTTGCAATTTTGGAAATGGTAAATTTGCATAAACATGTCAAATCACACACATTTTTATCCTAAATACAGTATTATAAATTAAACTTGTTTGGATGACAGACATATCATGAGTTTTACATTTCAGGCTTAGAGAATGTTTCTATAGTTCCTTAAATCCTTTAACATACAGAATATCACTTAAAAATCTCTTGAAATCACATTGAGTTGAGTCTCTGATGACATCTTGTGCCTGAGCAGGTTCCCACAGAGTGCAGAGAGACTTGCAGATCCTGTCTCGTCCTGAGGATAAATGATGGAGGGAATCATTAACATGAAAATAAAACTTTGTCCCAAAAAGTCTTCCACTCTGCATGGACAATAATAATATTTCATATTTTGGGCAGAAAAAAGGAAGAAAGAAATGGATCAAAGTAAATTAGTTTTGTCAAGAACTACATAATGCATTCATAATAATAATTAAATGATTTGTTTGTAAAGCATTTTACAAAGCTTGCAAAGTGCTTGCAACATTTGTAATAAAAGAGATTAAAACACCAACAAAATAACAAAGGGCCACAGGGTAAAACAACGCATTAAAGTACTGTCATATAAAAGCCAGTCTATGGAGATCTGTTAAAAGTATAAAAGGCAATAATGATTCTGCAAACCTAAGCTCTTTGGTTATTCGAATTGCTGACAAGTTTGTTTTGACAATACGGAATTTCTTGTTGTGCACAATTTTTTACTTTTCTGCATCAGAAATTGTAGGCAGTGTTTCAGAAAAACAAACATCCTTTTCATGCCCTTTAAAAACAGGCCCCTGCGCTCTGCATGTTGTTCTTCTCTCCCATTTTCAGGCTGTATGCATGGAGCGATCTTAAGGCTTTTATCCCCACAGGGAACCAGCCTGAACTCTTTCTCTGTCAATTTTCACCCACTCCCCAATTCAGACGAGCCTTTTCTCCCACCTACCCCACAATGAAGGATTTGTCCTCGTTCTCTTTGTCCACCTCTGATATCTTTTTTTGACTGCTCCCTCTCTGCAGACAGCATGCAGCGTATGCAAATACGCACTCTTTTATTCCAGAGACCCCTCCCCTGAATGAATGCAACCTTAAATGAGGACACACTTGCGCGCATTTTACAGAGCGGGGGCATTAGAAACATGCACATATTACAATCAGTGGATTTGTATGCCCTGTCTGACAAGTAGCCACTTAAACTTGGCAATTTTTAAAATCGGGAAAAAAGTACAACTGATGCTGCAGATTATTTTATCTATATGTCTATACGTTTAGTTTGAGTGGAGTTGTGGGCCACAGAGGATGGATTCTGGTTGACTTATGTTTTAGTTGGGAAGCCTTTTTAGAGGCTGATTTAATTTATAAGACTTGGAGACTGAGACAAAGCTCTTTCTTTTCAACGAGAGAACTTCTTTTATTCTCTGACAAGTGTTGTTTCACCACACTGATGGTATATCTGGTGTCTTTTAAGCCCATAAGTCCACAGCACACACACAATGGGTGTTCAGATGTGTAGGATGAGGCTGAAAAATGAGACACAAGTGGTCCAACACAATAGTGGGTCTGCACAGAGGAAGAGGTGTAGACTGGTAATGTGTAACTCTAACGGCTGGATGAATTATAATGGTGTCTGATGAACATAAAGCGTTCTCTCGCAGCTAACATTCCCAAGCTGGCCCGTGCCATCTGTGAGTATGTGTGAATGGGTTAGTGTCAGAGTGTGTGTGTGTGTGTGTGTGTGTGTGTGTGTGTGTATGGTGGGGGGTTGACGTCTTCTGGACAGCTCTGACAGTTCGGCCTTTTCAGTCGTACATTACTGAGCCGGCCGGCCTCTTCCCCATAGCAACCCTAACAGAGGTCAAAGGCTAGGTACCCCCCATCCATCCACCCACCCTCCTTTTCCTCCTCCTGTACTCCATGGTGGCCACAGGCGCTCCTAACTCCCCGACTGGCCACAGACGAAGCGGCTGCACTCATGAACTTGAACTTGACTCGATTCCTGACACAGCGATGGACTCGCAAATTCATCTGATGCTATAAAAGCGACATCAGGAGTTTTCCTTTTTCTCTGTTTTCTCTGGTATCAAACTTGCGTACAGTACTAGTAAAAAAAAAAAAAAATTAAAAATGAGGTCACACCAAGGATTCCCCCTAATTCTCCCCACCCTAGAGCCTCATCTCGTCCTGATATGATTACAAAGGGCCGCTGTATTAAAGGCTCAGTCACCTAATTCTCTGCTACTTTCATTGGAGCATACAGGACCCCTACTCAGGGACGCCGCAGCCAACAATCGTAATCTGAAAAGCCTGGGATGTAGAAACTTCTCTCCATCTTCCTCTAAGATACTTAATGTCAGGCTTTGTGCTAGATTAGTCTCGGCCAAAGTTGCATTAAAAAACCCCAGATGAGCCTCGCTTGACCCACATTGGACCTCATCCAAGACTGTGGGGCGGCCCCTGAGCCCAGGCTTTATATATCACAGAAGAGCCGTTAAAACATTAATAGTGTCCTAACACAGTGAGGAGAATCCGAAGAGGTAACCCAGGAGCTATATGGTATTAACATTTTATCGCTACTATGGCTACGCCGCTTCACCCACACAGAATTGGAAGTGGGCACCGGCTACTGTCACTTCATCATGTCACACATTATAATTTCCTTGCACTGAAAATCCCACATAGCAAAAGCAATACATAGTTAATAATGAATAACAGAGGAAAGAAAGGAAAGGTAATCATCTATATTCTGTCATTTTCTGGAGGGGAAATACATTTTCCTGTCAGTTTTTTAGGTAAAAGAGGAATTGAAGAATGAATATTTAAGTCTACAGTGCAGCACGGAGGAAGATTCAGGCACGTTCACACCCTAAATCCTCCTGACACGGTGTCAAAGCCACTGACCTCGCTGCTCAGCCGCTCTGGATTCAGACAATCTTGATTGAAAAGTCTATTTGTTTCAGAGCAGATTAAAACCAGACTCTTAAGCAGTTGCGTCAAAGTGTTTAGAAGACATCACATGCTTGTAAAATCAAGATAAGCTCACCTTGATAGCATGTTTTAATTCTCCCTAATGCCCATTTCATGTCATGTCAAGATGCAACTAGTCAGAACTAGACAGTAATCATTAAATTAATATTCTGCATGTGTTTATCACTCATTTTTCATCCTGCAAATACGAGAAATAGCGATTGCTCTTCCTGAATAGTAAGAACGAATACATTTTCTTGACAAATTTGCTTCAGCCACTGCCTCTCTTTGACCATGCTATCTCTGTCGACTGCTGCAGCTATCACATACAGTTGCACATCGACCTCCCCCTCTTACTCTTCACACACACACACACACACACACACACACACATTCACACAAACACGCATGCACACACCAGTCGTCCATGCCAAGCTCCTCGCAAGCTGCAGATTGCTTTAGCATGCCGAGCTAACACAAGCTAACATCATCAGCAAATGTAGAGGCAACACTGGTGGCTCAAACATGGCTGCCCATGTGCTCCACCTGCCTCCTTTACATGTGCGTATACATTTGTCTCCTGTCTTTAACCCTTTCTCCATAAGCCAGTCTTTAGTTTGAGTTTACCAAAGCCACATCTTGTCCCCCCTCTGCTGCTCTGTTTTGCCTTACGCACCATTAAGATCTGCATCAGAGACGTAGCATGGAGCAAGCTACAGTTTCGCCAAGATTAATTTCTCGCCTTTACCTTGCTTTCTCCCTTCTGTCAAATGTGCCCGAAGCAATGCGCCGTATATCACAGATGAGCAGAGCAAATGCAATTATAATGACAGCTCTGAGTCTTTTATATGAATAAAGAGAGGGAATAATCTTTTGACATGTGGGCTGTGCATGCCTTACATATTTTGTGGAGGCACATGTACAGTGTGAGGCTCATTAATAACCATTATCCGCTGGGTTACATCATTCAGCTTGTTAGGCACACCCAGCACCTAAGCTGAGTCATTCTCGGTGATACGCTGTGAGATTTTCACGATGTCTGTCTGTTTTACCACCTGAGAGCGATATAAATATTCTGTTTGCATGACGGATAAATCATATCCAGCTGGTAAATTGAGCAAAGATAAAGGGGTGCACAGTTGATGAAAGGCACACTGCATGAATAAAATCAGATTCTCAATGTAAAAAAAAAATAAAAGCATCTTTGTATTGTTGAGACGTCGTTGCATTACGCCTTTGATACAAGCTAATGGGGACCCGTGATCTAGTGTGTGACAGGGTGCAGGACTGAGCGTCTATATGCATATCATGTATGAATGCATCTCTAATGCCAGTGAAATCCCTCTCAAAACAGCATCTCCATGCCTTTCAGACATGCAGAAGAGGCTGAATAGACTAATGAACTGTCAGGTGGTACTCCAGGGCCCCCCATCACACACATATCAAACACACATACACTTGCTCACACATTAAAACTCAGCGGCTTGCCCGACCCCAGTGATCCACACGACGGTCTAATGTCTCAGGCATCTGCTCATGTCTAGTCTGGAGGGTCTTTCCCACCCTGCCCCCCAGCCTAGGCCCGCCGCAGCACCAGCTCCCACAATGGTGGGAAAGCAGGCCTTTACGGAGGGCGGGGGTGTGGGGGTGTGTGTGTGTGGGGGGGACTAAACAGCTATTGAGAGGGGAGAGAGCGGTGCTGAATGATAATGTGAATACGCACGGCGCTGTTCATTAACACACAAGCACTGCAGCTGCACATGTTGGCCCTGGACACACATGCTCACGTGTCTCTCTTTTCTGCTTCAGGTTGCCACCAGGGTTACAGAGCAGCTCAACGCCATGATAAGGAGCGTTCACAGGATATGTACGTGTGTGTGTAGTGTGTGTGTGAGTGAGAGGTTACAGGGATGGAAGTGGTAAAGATTTGGGGCTCTGATATTTGGTGGTCGCTGATATTTGCCCCTGTCAGATTTTGGAATAGTGTGTGACATTTTTACATCAGTGATGTTTGACATTTTTGAGTGTCAAATAAAGTATGAGTGCAGCACTGTAGTAGCAGACTTATATTGCAAACATAGTATATGAGTAGTAATCAGTATCAAATGTTTGGGATGAAATGCTTAAGAAAGTAACATGATCATTCTTTGAAGTGTTTCAAAAATGCTACACTTCAAATGTTGTGATGAACGTCATTATAAAAATATTACACACTGCTGATGTTCAGCGCTGATATTATTACAGATAAAGAACTGCTTTGTGAGCCAAAGTCTCTTTGTTCATATAGTAAATTAAATCTAAGATTATAATCGTTCTACTTTGAAAAACAATAATGCAATTCCCCAAATAGCAATTATCCGAGCTCCTCAACAGATTTCACCTGAGGGGTTTAGCACATTAAGATAGTTCAGACACTGTACCAAATATCATAATGTGAATCTCATAATAAAAGCAGTTTTGCATGAATTCATCCATGAGGTTTGTCAGTGGAAACACGGCATACACCGCTGCCTGGTGTGCATCGGGGAGTAAAGAAGCACCATGACAAGAGAGGATGGCAGGTTTCCTTCAACCAGTGCCAGCTCATTAATTTTGTTTGCTACCCAGCCCCCCCCCCACCACACCACCAACCAACCACCACCACCCATTCTCACCCACCACCCCCCTCACATCACCCCTTAACTGCTAATTAGCAGGAGCAGGAGATAGAAGAGAAAAGGGAGAGGCCATGTGTGACTGGGGAGGAAATGGGAAACTCTTCTTCTTTCCCTCGTCCTTCCTCCTGCCCCCATCCCCCATCATACAATCACACACACTCCCCCACCCTCCTGCCCACCACTGGTACCCAACAGAAAACCATGATGCAGCTCACCTCGTGTGCCAGCCCCAGCCATTTTAGGTGTCGCGGCAACATCTCCCAAGATGGCTCCTCTGAGCGCGCCCATACTCCAGGGATCCGGCGGGGTCTTTGTCCGCCTCCTGGCACGGGCAAAGTGTCCCCCGTTGGCAGTGCAGATGGCATTAGGGGCTCTTGGGTAAAAAGGGTGAGGAGTGGGGGGAGGGGAGAGGAGGAGGTGGCAATTCCGGACCAACCGTTTATTCCCCCCTCTCTCCTCGTTTTCTTTTAACGATGGTTCGACCCTCTTTTCAGAAATCCCCGATCATTCAATGTTGTTAATCGGAAGCCTGAAACAACAGCAGATGGAAGAGAAAACAGACATGAAAAGCACATTTTAGTTACCAAAATAGCCAAACACAGCCTATTGATTGTACATTTGCTTCAGTTTTTTTCTTTAAACCAGCATGTGTACTGAGCTGAGGTTAAAACTTTTAAATTTCTGTCCAGCTTCGCTCATTCAAATTGCAGTTCCCTTGCGTTTTTTGTACGCATGAGTGTGTATTTTTTGCCACAGTAAAAGTACAAAAAGAATCATTTGCATTACAGGTTGAGCGAAGAATGCCTCGGACCATCCCATAAATAAAGCCTCAAGTGTTTTTACTCCCATTCATTAAGGAGGCGCGCCATGCTGACACGCTACCTATAACAGACCAAGCTCAGAAAAAGCTTTGGACCACGGCCTTTTCACATATCCAATACCTCGCTGTGAAACGCAGCAATTAGCCTGGTTTGACAGCAAGCTCTACCGCAATAGGTAGTTAACAGAGTGAATGAAAACTCATCTCACTTTGGTGCTCTTTAGGCTTTAGTGGCATTCTCCAGGCTGAGCGTATGCACCGCATAGCGCTGAAGTACCAAGTTAAAAAGTTCAGCTCCTGTCTACAGGATGGCCTTGGCCTTCTCATTGAGGCGAGACACAATGTATCCCAAAGGCTCCAAGAGTAGCTACAGCTTTAAATGAAGACGCCAAGTGTTTTTTTTTTAAAATCCTGTGTGTAGGGTGCTACACCACTCAACTGCATTATTAGCAGACCTGGAGACATTAGTGCCTCAACAAAGAAGGAGCTTCCCTTTTCTTTCTTCTATAAACAAAGTCTCTTAGATAAAATTTACATAAATAATACATGGAAATTATTCTTTCAAAACTAAATGAATTAAACTGTGTGCTGCAAAATGCAAAAGATAAATAAAGTGGGTCTGCTTTGGTACAGTGTGAGCACTGACACCAGTGTGTGCCAAAGCACGAACCTCCAGGGAGAGAAATCCTGGAGGAATTGAGCTTTACAGTTACATCCTGCAGGTGAGCAGGAGCGATCAGATTAAACACTCTGAGGTGTCATGTGCCTTTTTCACAGAGGACACTTTGACATGTCACAGTAGGAAAAGCACAGGTGTAAATATAATACAATGACTGATGGCTGAATTCCATTTAGCTGCTTCAGTTTCAGGGTTCCTGGTTTTGTGCATTTGCTCACTGTCACACTGTCATGACTTATGGGACATTTAAATAGAACAGAGCCACTGTTAATGTTAAAAAAAAAGTGTGACTGATTATGGAAGGGGACCCTAAAAAAAGCCTAAAATGAAGAGTTTAGTTTGCATCTTTTATTTGATTTATTTATTCATTTATTTATTTTTGCTATAATTAAATTAAAAATGGCTGAGAAAATTCGTTGAAAGAATAAACTTTGTTTAAAAAACGAAAGTGTTCTGAGACCCCTCTCACCCCCCTGGATTTGTCTCTAAACGCATCTAGAGCATAGTGAGTGTCTACCAACGTATTCTGCCATGTCTTTCCCAAGACAGGGAAGTCGCGTTCAAAAAAAGAAAAGACAGAAAAGAAAGAGAAGCAAACTGACTTATAAAAAATACATAAAAAATAAATAAAAGGTGTGTAAGAGAGACATGCAAGAGAGGAAGGGCAGGGGGCCTGCGGAGACTAGGTATGCATAGTGACCAGAATTTGGTGCTACACCCCTGTTTCCTACAATGATAGATCAAAATGTCTGCTGTTGAAAAGAAAGGCCCATTATGACAAAATATTACCTCTCTGCTCATTATAATATTAGATTTTTTTCACACAATAAAAACAAATTTCTTCTCAGATGATACTAAATCTTACTGAATACTAAATATTTCTAAATATAACTAAATCTGAGAGCCCTCAGAGAAAGTTTTTGAGTCCTTATTCTCTGCTTTTCCAGTCCACCCACAGGAGCGACCTGTTTCATTTTCTGCACCATGTTGCAGAGGATGTACAGCAACACTAACCACCTGAAGATAGGGCCAGTTATTAACTGAGGGCCCTTAGTCAGTTCATTCATACTGAATCAAAAAAGTAAACTGAGTGGGAAAAAAACTATATCCAAATCTGTCACATAAATGAGAAGCTGGGTTACCTTTGCATTTTGTCTCAACATATTATGTCTCAAAGGTTGTTTTTTTGTTTTGCTTCTTAAAAAGACCCCTTATAGCATGACTGATATCAGGGTAACATGATGTATACAAGGTACAATTAACAGATAAATATTTTTTTCTTTGAGACGGTGCTCTGCAAACTATTAAAATGCCCATAAATATGCTATATACTAAAAGTTTGTGCTTATTATAAAATGAAAAACTCTCTCATTGTGCTACTTAAAAAAAGAAAAAAGTAGGCTATCTATTTAACGGTTTGGGGGGGGGGGGGTTATTTGCACATTTTCCTCAGACCAAGAAAATCAAAAATCACAAAGCAAAACTATTTCTTACCTTGTCGAGTTTAAAGCCTGATGAGCCCCCTCACTTTCGGGAGTGAACACAACGTTACGGAAGTCATTTCTACTTTCGGTTATCTAGCTTTATGACAGGTATTTAACACTCATACAGCTAGATAACCAAAGACAGAAACACACCCCCTCTCACACTGTCGCACTGTAGCCCGACATGATGCTGACGTGATCTGCACAGGGAGGATGAAGATGCATGAGTAGGCCCATAAAATAAAAAAAAATAATTAAAAAAACACACACTCACAATTAACATACTTTTTAAAATTATGAACACCTGAGAATAACAGTAACAATAGGGAATGGAACAGATGTGATGTATTACATTTTAACATTTAGGCCAACACGTGTTGGTCAAAGAAGCAAAGTAAAGCAGCCGTCAGATATTACTGACGTGATATATAAGATGTCTGGATTAAGGCCTGCTCACTGTTAGTAACCTAATTCTACTTTACATTTTTCATATTATATTGTAGTTTTATTGGAAAAGCCTCCTTCAAAAATACTATATGATTATTGAGGCTTTTGTAAGAAAATAAAAACATTATTTTGAATTTATAGCCTTCATAAATATGTGTGTGTGTGTGTGTGTGTGTGTGTGTGTGTGTGTGTGTGTGTGGTGTGGTGGTGTGTTTTGCGATTAACACCCGACTATATTTGTATAAGAAATCGGACTTAATATAAGAGCATTCAGGCAACAAAGTGGCAAATGTTTATTCTTATAAACTCCGGAGAGACTTTAATAATCTATCTTACAGATGTGAAAAACAATAACTCACAAATTGCATTAAAAAAAGAAAATATCCACTTTACACTTGATTAAATACAAATAAAAAATTAAATTAGTCTGCAGAGCTATCGTGTTAAATTTCAGGAGTATTTTGCATTTTAAGGCAACATTAAGACTCGCTACTGCTGGTTTACACAACTAATGCATTTTAACTTTCACAATGAATGACTGGTGGTATTTCACTGGATATTTGTTGTAAAATCATAAAAGCTTCAGAGCTTAAACTCTGTAGCCACACATCTAAGTTAATATGAGAAGAAAAATGTTCAACCTGTTTGTCTCAATGGAAGATGAAAGATGAAAAGTCAATATGACCAAACTACAGGGCGGCCTGAACGCATGACCATGACCCTGACACACTGTTTGGTAAAGAAAGGTCTCCTTTATGCAGCAGATTCAATGATGCTCTGAGATCAACAGCTGACTCTTAAAAAAAAATCTACTCAACGTGAACTGATCTGGGTTTTAAGATGCTTTAATTCGCTCTGGGCTCTTTAGTGCTCCTGGGGGCAACCAATCCCTACTTTTAATGAGAGTTGCGATTGGCCTACTTCTGCTGAAACTAGACTATTTCACATCATAAGGATTATCCGCATAAGCTATTACAGAAACCCATTTGTTACTGATCATAATTATGGGCCGAGGAGCGTGGTGTAATACTCAGGCACTTTAAAGAACAAGGGCTTTTTGTCTGTTTAGGGACCTGAGCTCGTTTTACATGAAACGCAAGGGCGTTTCAGGTGGTTGAATAATATGTTACAGCCCATTAAAAAAATGAAGTGCACATGCATCTTATGGGTCCCTTAATTATCTGCATAAGACACATGGACATGGACATGAGAACATGGTGAAAGGACTAGCGTTATGCGTGCAAATAGTGAGTATTTTCAGACATGTCTCTTACCTGTTTCAGAAGCAAAGCAAGACTCTGGAGAGAAATGTCCTCAACTTTAACTCGCAACGAATTTTCCAGATGATTTTCTCTGCGTTTACATCGGGCCCAGTTGTAGAGAGTCAGCTGCTCTTAGGTGAGTCCAGTTGCATCCTCAGTCCTCCAGCTTCTGCCTCTCCTCCAGTCTGCGCGCTTCCTCTACTCGCTCCGCACTGACGTCATACCAGGACCAGGGCAGCGTGTTGACCAATCACAGAGCCCGCCGGCTCCAAAGACTGCTCAAGTTCAGCACGACGTCTCACTCCTTACACTTTGCTTGCTTCACAATTACCTCCACTACTCCCACTTATACTACCAGGCTACCACTCGATTTCACTATAATAGATCCATGCTACCACCACTAACCAGGTCTAATCGGTTTATATGGACATTCCCAAACAATGCACAAGACAAAACCATTTTTTTTGCAAGCCCTGACAATGTAGTAACTTTTCTGGTTCTATCCATCACATGGAGTTTATCCAGATATCCTGAAAATTGTAAGCTACATGTCAAAATTTCTTTTTTTCTGAGTACTCTGAGGAATTTTCATCCATGTTTTCATTCATTCAAGTTTATGGCTTCAAAGTTGAAATTGAAAGTTTATCCTTGACCTTGAAAACAGCAGGAGGAGAAAAAAAACCAGCATCACCTCAAGGTCCATATTTTAGCTTTCAAATTATCATCACTGATACAATATTTATTTATTGTATAGCCTGTAATCTTTAGCCTATACATGGGTACATGTTTCATTTTAATCATGGGAGGGAAACATATGGACCTCTGACAGAAAACTTTGCTCTTAATTTCCTCCTTGTGTTGATTTTTTCTGCATCAATTTGTGCCTTCTCTGCATCAATGTATGGTGTAAGCTGTCTTAAATTTTTATATTTTAAGTAAAAGTCTTTCGTTACTTTCATGTTTTTATTTGAGTGGACAAATGCACAAGTTTCAAATATTGTCGGGGATGTGTCCCCTGCATCCCCCTGGAATGAAAATCATTAAGTAAGGAATTTTGCCGTTTATATCTTTTCTGTTTACTCCTTTATTGTAAATATGTATCCTTATTATGTTTTTATTATTTTGCGTAAAGCACTTTGAATTAATGTTGTACAAAAAAGTTGCCTTGCCTTACCTTGGAAACTAAGCCGATTGTTGTAGGCTATATCAACACAGCTTTATAGTTTATTTTAATAAACTATGCCACTTGTCTATTAAAAACATTAAACACAAATGGTTTCATCTGAATTTCAAAGGTATTTCCAGCTCCACTGCAAATGCCTCTACAGCTCTTCCATGTTAATTCCCATAATGTTTTCTCAGAAAATCAAACCCAAATCTTCTGACTGACACTAGCAAAAGCATAGTCCTACTATTGCTCCACTGCCATAAAATAAGATATGCAACACCAAGGTTACTGCCACTGTGGCTCAAACCAGTATTGAAATAAATATTATGCAGGCACAGTCTGCTACCTTTGGGTTCATATTTAATTTCATCTCCAGCATACCAGCGGGCTATTGTAAGTTTGGACAAGCAGAACAAGAAAATGATTTCCAGCCCCGTATGCTGCTCAGTGTTTCACAGTCTGGGAGCAGATGTGAGCACTCTTCATCAATAAAGGATCTTTGGGATCTCACCCGTTTGGTAAGTGATGGCTGGGGAGCTCAGGGGCCACAGCCAAGACTGAACCGTTCCCTCCAAATCTGTACGACCAGGAGCGCTTTATAGTGTGTAAACTTCACCGGAATCAAATGAAAATACAGTGGAGTCATTCACATCATGTTTTTAAGACAGCAAATGATGGCAGAATATAACACAATAGCTCATCATCTCTGATTTTTTCATTTTGATTGAGCGAACTGAGCTTATGGTCTGATGGTTTTTGGCACTGCATTCTAGTTTAGGGATAGACTGCAGAATACATTGACTAAAATGTATCCTCAAAACGAATGGTTTGACTACTAAACAGGAATATTTCTGGAGGTAATAAAATTGGATTAGCTCAGTTTAAAATTACCAATTTCCCCCACAGATTATGTTTGGAATTACAGAGGAATGAAAAATACATGTGTGTTAAAATGTCATCCACAGTGCACAGATTAATTAATTTCCCATGGAGGAAAAATCCATAGCAAATGATTTATAATCGAAAAACGTTTTAAATTATCTGGTCTCATAGGACTTGAAATTGTGTTTGAATAATAGTTTTTTCTTTTCCTTTATTTTTTTTTTAGTTTTTAAGACTAGGTGGTTCCTATTCTTTTCTACCATTCCTGCTCGTTTGCTCATTTATTTATTATATGGTGTACTAAAGCATGCATCACATACAACTGTCTACATTGTCACAAAACTTAAATTTATATATAGCTTAATTAATGCTTAACATTGTATCTGAGGTGCAATCAGCAATTCCTTTTAAAACCTTTGGAGGTATATCAGAACAATTTCAATCAGACAATAGAGACAGGGTGTGGCATTTAACTTCATTTCAAACTCCCTGTTTTTTCTTAAATTAAGCCAAATTTCTTTCACAGACAATAATGTTCATTTGTGGGTCCTTGAATCAGATTTAGCTGTGTTATTTATGGTAGATGGTTACTGAAAGCAAAAGAAAAAACATGCATGTCACAATCTATAAACCTGGTTTATAAATTATGGGGGGTTTTTTTTACCTCTTTTCATAATAAGTTAATTTTCAGCTATTCCAAAACAACAACAGAGTAGAACAAAATTTAAAATGCACTTATCTTTTATTGATACAATAGCCAGACTCATCTACGGGCAACACAGTGAAGTGAACAGTCAGCAGCATAAGGCATGCACAAGGCACACAGCCATTCAAGTAGATGCAGTTTGTGGGAACTTTGGAGATGAGGCGGCTCTCATCTATCTTCCTCTGTCTCGCTCACAAAGAGACACAGCAGAGTGGCTGTTCAGGAGGAGGTCATCTTCATAGTATTCCAAAGATGATGTCTGGCTGGAGGACGATAAATTATCGGTGAGCTCACACTCACATGTTAACAGGACATGTGTACATGCTAAAAGCTGCAGTCAGTCACTCACACGCTGCAGGAGGTGCTGTCCCGTGAAAGAGCGGGTGTCTGCAGGCTGGCCGTCCTCGCCCACTGCCTTACAGCGTAGGTAGCCATAGAGATTAGCCACTTGGAGGGAAATACTAGCTACAACAAGGGACTGCAAGGCAGACAAATTAAATGATGCATTTATGAACTACATTTTTTCACGTGGCCCCTGCAGAGCATGCACACCAACAACATGTGTCTCACCAGCCATTTAATCTTCAGGGAGAAGAGGGAGGTGAAGAAGAAGAATGTCCATATGAGAGGACAGATGATGAGACCCAGCCAAAATATCCTTGCCTCAGCCTCTGTCCCAATGCTGTTGCCCCGGGAGGACTGCACGCACACATGAGTATTCACAGGTGTGATAAATGCACATTATACATTGTCATGTTTTTGCATCTGCTTGCAAAATGTTATTAACACGCTAAGAAAATGAAGAGAAGAGAGGTGATACTGATAACTGGTCTTGTGATTGATTTATCACAAGTAAGGTCACAAGTCATTGGTTTTCAAGTCCAAGCCATTTTTGATTTTGTCAATTTGAGTCTAAAGTCATCAAATTTGTGACACGAGTCTGACTTGAGGCCAAGTCATCGAGTAGACACCTCTGCACACATAGCAATGCCCCAAAGTTTAACACCCTCCAAATGCTCCTCCACACTCAAAATGTCACACAATGGCTTACTTTTTTGGCCTCAAACACCCAGAGGCTCTTTCCATCCTCGTCGATCTGATTCCACCAGCGCAGCCCCACCAACAGCCTGCCAGTCACATTCTGAAACACAGGACAAATGTGAGTGATTGAAAGGTAAAAGGGAAGGAATTAAACAGTACTGAGGCACACAAGAAGGCAAGAAAGATGTGAGGCATAGGGAAGTCAGGGGGAATAGGCAGCGGACCTAAATGACCTCTCACCTTGACAGACCAGAAGTCAAAAGAGAGCAGAGTGATGATCAGGACAAAGCATGATGCAAAGTTCTCGCTGATCCAGTCACAGAGCAAATAGGCAACGATGGCAACAACCCGGAAGAACAGGTGGAAAAAAGAGGCAAGGGGGTGTCTGAAATTAAAGGCACAGGATTAGTTATGATGAAGGGCCTAAAAATGTCAGTGAGGCACAACAGATTAAAGCATACAGAGATAACTCTGTTGTACAGCACGACTACACATTTCAGAAAAAAGGTGAGCATGATGTAGGGGAGGACGGGGCTGGTTGTCACATTCATTAGTTCTTGCTCCTCAGAGGGCGATCGTAAAAAAAGATGTTGGTACTGAAATTTTCACAACTGGGGCCAGAGGTCAAGGTCTTTTCAGGAGTAAGACAATTGACATTGAAGTTAGAGGTCTTTTAGTGTTTTCATGTCAAAATGTAAACATAAAAAAACACATCTCTGTTTTCTTTATTTGCTTTTACACATCAGGTTTATAATAGAATAATTATTACCATTAAAAACCGCGCAAGACAAAATATGGTTTGAATAAGTTTTTTCTTTGCTAGGCTACAAGATGTGATTGTTTATTATTATTTTCACCATTAAAATAAAATTGAGACAACCAAACTCATAAACCATGACTACCAGCAGCATAATGGAAACAGTTTGCCACAAGTGTGCATGACGTGTGTGATAGATATCTTTTTAATAGACTAAGTTTAGGAATATATTAAAGATACAGTTTCTTTAGAAAAGCTGAAAAAAAGTGTGACGACAAACCCCGTTCTCCCCTAATAATAAAATCATATTTTCTATAGGCCTAAGCTAAGAGAAAAAAAATCTGCCCCATGTGGACCTATATTAGACATCATAACTTGTCCAATTTACTTATTGAGTTTTGTGTAAGGCGCTTCATGTGATATAGCCTAAATGACACGAACTAACAAATTGGAAACAATCTCACAACTAACCAACATCCCCACTGATTTATATTTACACAAGCAAAAAAATCAGACAAGAAAAAATCGTTTATGTGATAACAAACGTCTCCTGCAGTGCACCTTATGACTGCGCTTCTCCGCGCCCTCTCCTGCTCATCATCAGCAAAGTCCAGCTCAACATCCTCCGTGTCATCCGCCATCGTCTGACATGCAATAACAAAACACAACAGGATTAAATCATAACAGAGCATCCCGGACAATACAAAAGACACAGACATTACATGTAGAAGCAGACAGAAAATACTCATGTCCTCTACGTTCATATATGTGTGTATTTGCGTAGCGAAGTACCATCTCGACAACGCGTAGCTGTATTGTAAGGCTGGAATAAACCAGGTGTTGCAGTGAAATAAGACCGACACTGCCTCGGTCAGTATATTCACATCCACATCAGGAAGCTGAGTTTAAAATTATTTCATGGTAACGATTCCCTTCGATTAACACCATAATGATATTACTTGCCATATTTAGCATGGCAGGCTATATGTTGATAATGCCTAAACGGTCCTGAAGGACACAGTGCAGTGATATACAATCGCTTTCGTAAAAAACATGAGAAAAGAGCGACCGCGGCAGGACTCGAACCTGCAATCTTCTGATCCGAAGTCAGACGCCTTATCCATTAGGCCACGCGGCCCCGTTATGTAGCAAATGTTGCATTATTAGATATATATACCAAAATCTACACCTGTTCAATTTTACATGGATAACTTCAATAAGTGTGGTTCTTCTATTGTCAGAGATTGTGGATGAACCACTTTGGCTTTTTCGACGATACTGTAGCGAGTCCGCCCGTTTGTTTGTATCGGTAAAAACCGAAGCGGTCATCCGGACCGCATGGGGTCGCTCACGCTTCGTCTCGTTTGGTCCTAACACCCCATGGGCTGATATGCTAACTTAACATGCTAAGTTGTTGTGGAGCTGGTTTAAACATTTTTGGGCTGATTAGTTAACGTGAAACCTCATAACACGAATCAGGTGTGTTGTCTTTTTTGGCTCTAAGCGACATTCTAGCTAACAAATTTAGCAAGTGCGGGATTAAACAGCTTGCTTTTTGTTTGGTTGCTCACAAGTTAGCAACAGTCCTCTTGGGGCATGGGCCAGCATACGTTACATTATCAGGTTGGTGGTGTCTTATATTAATTTTAACAAATAAGGTGACTGTTTTTCTCAATTTGCAATGTACGTTACTGTAGTGTGCTACGGTAGGTTAAGCTAGCTAACATCTAGTCCAGCAGTTGTTTAGCGTTAACGTTAAAGTTGAGAATACATTTTTAAATAAAGTTAACTTTACTGAGTGAACATGTGTAGCTGAGTTCTTTCTCCAAGATATTTCCAATCACTGTGCAATTTAACAGCCAATGTTGCACATTTTGTTTTTGAACACAATACAATGTATGCACAGTTACACATCATAACATAATCTCAAACAATATTATCTGTGTATTGAGTCCTTTTAGTACCTAGATATAGCAATATCTAGTCTTTGTGCCTATAATAATATTGCATGATAGAAACTGGGGGTAAGCTGTATCATGTGTCATAAAATAGATGTTGCATCAATATCTTCCAGCTCTAGTGTGAAGTCCAAATGAGGTGATGCTGCATGTGGTGCGCCATCCTCTGCAGAGGACTCTCATCTCTCTACAATGGAGGTGTCTGCGCTCCCTCTACTCCACCAAGCCTGTCTCTCTCCAGGGCGAGGACTCCACAGAGACCCGCCTGAACCCCCTTAACATCCAGATGCTGTCAAAGAACCTCCATGACCAGATCTTTCGAGGGCTGGAACCACAGTACAGAGAGGAGGATGTGAAGCGCAGCATTATGCACCTGCAGAAACATGAACTGTGGGGGAAGGAAACTTCACTGTTGCCGGAAGTGGAACTGAAGCTTCCCCAAATGTATGGCAAAGATATTGATGAGCACTTTCGTATGTTGGCCCAGAAGCAGAGTCTTCCCTACCTTGAGGCTGCCACCAAGCTGCACCTGGCTGAGCTCCCTCCCATGCCACAGGAATGGAGCTGGGAGGTTGGCTGGACACGCTATGGGCCTAATGGGGAGAGTCAAAAGGTTCATTTCCCAGAGGAGTCGGCCCTGGTGTTTGATGTGGAGGTGTGCATGACAGAGGGACGGTGTCCCACACTGGCTGTTGCTGTGTCTCCCACTAACTGGTGAGGAACAAGCAAGAAATGCACTGAATGGCATTAAACTGTTTATTGGAAGGATTGATTAGTTTCACTGAGGTGTTGTGTGATGGGTCGAGTTTTGTTTGATTGGTGGAGGATGGATTTCCATCGCCCTACTAGTTAGGGGTTGACAGATTATCAGCCTGGACGGTTATTGGAGCCGATATTTGGCATTTTGACGATTTTCTGTATTAGCATTTTATTGTAATGATTGCCGACAAATTTAATTAATGAAAAAGTGTACATACTACACTGAACCGACACCAGGGCAGTCCGAAATACATTCAAAAAAAGTATCAGTGTTGGAGGAACTTTTACTTTGTTAAACCTCAGGGAGCTATTTTCATTTATTCATTATTAATTTAAATTTTCACTGAAATTTATAAAAAAAAAAAAAAGGTTGCTGGGAACTTGCTGTTACATGATGTTGAAAGTTTCAGTTTTGATTAAACATTCGCTAACGGCATTTAAACAAAGTTTTTTGTTGGACTTTGTTATATTCCAAATTTTAAATTTTGACAAATATTTTTATTGTTATTGTAAATGCACTTCAGTTCCCAATGTTGGTTATCGGTCTCATTAAGTACTAATAATCAGTATTGGTATTGGCCCTGAAAAACCAATATCAGCCAAGCCCTTCTACTAACATTACCAAAATTGCTTAAACGTACATATTTGATTCTTTATTAGTTAGATTTTAATTTCCCACAATGTGCACATCTCTCTGCAAGGTACTCCTGGTGCAGTAAGCGTCTGATTGAGGAGCGGTACTCCTGGTCAAACCAGTTGACCCTGGCTGACCTCATTCCCCTGGAGACACCTAGAAACTCTGCCCGCCCGCCAAGAGGTGATTGGATGGAGAAGCTCATTGTAGGCCATAATGTCAGTTTTGACCGATCTTACATCAAGGAGCAATACTTACTAAAGGTCAGTATTCAGATGATAATGTGCAGAGTTCCCACGGTCATGAAATACCTGGATAAGTCATGGATTTCCACAGTCACATTTTCCAAGCCTGGAAAAGTCATCTGAATCAGTCATTTTCCCCTTTGGTTTGTGTCTTCCTTCCTGTTTGCCTACTAGCCTAACCCTTTAAAACTGGAGCACTTTGGTGTCATTTTTGTCAGAAGGTAGTGAGCAACAAAGATGTAAAAGACCTGAAAATTATAAAAACAAAAAAAAGACACACACACACACACACACACACACACACACACACACACACACATTTTTCTCTGGATTTTTAAAAATTATTTTCTACATTTTTAATGTCTTGCATTTGCGAAACATTTCTTACCAAGTTACCAATTTGCTCAGCATTCAAAGGTTTAAATAGGTTGTAAAAGGCATCTGAAGGCAGCACAAGAAAAGAGATGCTTCAGTTTTCAGAAGGTTAAATACTGTTTGAAAAGAGATTATATTATTTTGAATCTGATATGTCTGAAAAACACAAGGCTAGTGGACAGAGAAAACAAAAAGAATTTTCATGTGCCCTTGAATGTCATGGAAATGTCTGAGGAAATTTTATCAATGAAAATGTGTGTTTTTTCTCATTTCTCATTTGGCTCTTTGCAAACTTAGCTTTCTAGCACTCTGTCCTTTCCTTCTTTTTGTGTTGCATCTTTAGTGTATGATGTAAAAATGTGCAATTAAGCACAAGTTCTCTGTTTCTTCCATAAAGGGTTCTAAGGTACGCTTCATGGACACCATGAGCCTTCACATGGCCATCTCTGGGCTGACGGGGTTCCAGCGCACACTGTGGATGGCCAATAAGCTGGGCAAAAAGAGAGGTCTTCAGGAGGTCAAGGCACACATGAAAAAAACTGAACAGAAAAGAGATGGGCCAATGGTTTGTGTTCTTCAATGCACAATATTTCAACATGCATCATTTGTGATAATGTTGCAGCTTTTCTTTTGCTGAAAGAGTCAGGATCTATAAGTGTGGTTAGTCGCTTTGAAAGCTGAATGTGACATGATGTCTTTGTGTGTATAGATTGGCTCCTGGGACTGGGTTAATATTAGCAGCATTAATAACCTGGCTGATGTCCATGCACTGTATGTGGGAGGGCCGCCGCTGAAGAAAGAGGTCAGAGAGACATTTGTGAAGGGCAGCATGACGGATGTCAGGAGCAACTTTCAGGTCAGAGCTTCATGACAAATACTGTGTCACATTTTCAGTAACCATAGGCCAGATTTATTTAAATTACACTCTATTAAAGTCCCCTAAATGACTGGCATTCATCATGCAGTACGGACAAATATATGTGGCTTTGCTGACCTCTGCAGGAGTTAATGCAGTATTGCGCCATGGATGTCCAGGCCACACATCAAATCTTTACAGAGCAGCTTCCGCTCTTCATGGAGAGGTCAGTAAATCCCGACCAATAAAATTTTTCTTCTAACTTTTTAATATATTGATTTTCTGGCCAATAAATTATATTGCTTTCCCCAATGTTTTTGCAAATTCTTTTATCTTTTATCTTTTTTAAAAGGTGTCCTCATCCAGTGACGTTTGCAGGGATGTTGGAGATGGGCGTCAGCTACCTTCCTGTCAATCAGAACTGGGGGCGTTACCTGGAAGATTCTCAGGACATTTATGAAGAGCTCCAGAGAGAGATGAAGAAGTCTCTGATGACTCTAGCGGATGATGCATGCCAGCTGTTGCAGGATGACAGGTGAGAAGAGCACATATTGATCACCGTATTGTGACTGTAGCACATTATTTCATTTTAGCCTACTAGATTTATGCATAATTTGTTGTTCCATGTATCTTCCAGTAAGTGTTGAAGTGCTTTGTATAAAAACATCCACATTGTGTGTATGTTTTGTGATTTTCTTTTAAGATTCAAAGAAGACCCCTGGCTTTGGGATCTTGAGTGGGACGTGCAGGAGTTCAAGATAAAGAAAGTAGCAGCCAGCAAGAAGAAACAGGCCAAAAAAGCATCCGAAACACAAGTTGCTACTCCTCTTCCAGAATGGGAAGAAGGTATAAACTCAGATCCTGGGCCACACTTATAAAGCCACAGTCATACCTATCTTTTTTCAAGAAGGCTGTTTTTTTTTTGTTTTACAATATTTTTATTGAAGTTTCAACTGCGCATCAAAAAATTTACATCAGTAAATAAATATACATCTCCTCACACAGTCAAACTCTCACAGAAAATAAAATAAAATGAACAATGACAATAATAATAATAATAATAATAAAAATGAAATAATAATAACAGATTACAAATTAACTGAAATACATAAATTAATTAGACTAGAAATAATTGATAAAATTATGAATTATGAGAAATTTATAATAAATAAATAAAATAAAAAATAGAATAGTAAGTAATACAATAAAAGTAATACAATTAATCAAAAATAATTTAAAAAATAGATTTAAATGTTAATGTTTTTAGTTTAAATAGTATAACAACAATTAAAAAAAGCATAGAAATAACTTATGAGATGATTCAGTTGAGTTGTTGTTAGACCCAGGTCCGCCCTCTGAGAAGGAGATGGCAGGTCCTTGCCCCGGCAGACTGGCTGTGGAGAAGCTGAAGGAAACAGTGAATCGACTTCCAAAGCGAAGGCAACATCTGCCTGGACACCCAGGGTAACGTCACTCAGCACCACAGAGCCATTTAATAATTATCCTTTACTTTCTCCTGACAGTCTTGCCTTTGTCCTTTAGGTGGTATCGTAAGCTGTGTGAGAAGATGTCAGAGGACGACAGCTGGTCACCTGGAGCCAGCCTCATCAGTCTTCAGATGAGAGTGACTCCTAAGCTGATGGGTCTGACGTGGGATGGTTTTCCCCTGCATTACACAGAGAAACACGGGTGGGGCTATCTGGTACCTGGACGCAGGGATAACCTGGTACCTGAGGAGGAAAGTACGGGGCCCGTGTGCCCACACAGGTACTTAATACACCGTGATAACATCACCAAGACATGAGCTATTAATTAATATTTAATCTTAGATATTTACAGAATGGGGTGTGTGTGCATTTATTTAAGTATTGTTTTGTCCCACAGAGCTATTGAGCGCATTTACAAAGAGTATTGTGAACAGAACAGCAAAGAGCGGCCTGAATATGTGGACTGCAGCCCTTCAGATGACCTTGTGTGGACAGACAGCACAGTGTGGGAAAAGGTGCATATGCTGAGAATGTGGTTTACTTTTTTCTTTTAGTGTTTACAAGAAGTCATCTCTTTCATAAACATCCGTAAATCCACTGTTTTGAAATAATATAATAAAGACGTCACCTATAGCTTCACATCAATCTTGTCTTGTCTTAGGACAGTGAAGTTATTAAGGTTACTGTTTTTAAATACACTATTATAGACAAACAGGAACAGCTAGTAGCTGATGCAGCATAACTTTTCATGGTGCGGATTCAGCAAAATTCAATTCTTTAAGTTTATGGTTTATAAAATGGTTTAAATGTTGAATCGTCTGAAATTTGCATTATGTTGACCTTGGGCCAGATGCATAAAATTGTGTATATTCACGATTCGAACATAAATGTGCATATGCATTATGTTTACTAGAATTAAAAGCTGAACATTCACCTAAGTTTTTTTTAGAAATCTCAGTCTTTGTGGAACTTGGAGCAAGTGCGTGATTGCACACCCCAGGTTTGCCATAAATACATGTAGAAATTTCTTTAAACAGTGGCTGAGCCTTCTCCACCATTTATTAGACCTGTCAATGAGAAATGGGGTAAACAAAATTAAGTTTTAACCACTGTGTGGCATCAGCGAGGTTTTGCAGTGGTGTCAAAGCAGCCGTCGTTACGTTCACCTGTGGCTGTTTGTAGTGCCCATACCACTAATTTATCACATATTTATGTAAATCATCACAGTAAAATCTCAATCATCAGAAGGATTATCAATGGAAACTGATTTTACAAAGTGCTTCAGGATCAAATGACGTGATCATTAGTAGGGAGATGATCAAATGTAGTAGCTCAAATGTAAGGAAAAATCATGAAATTCATCGCATTAATTATTTGAAATTACATGCACCTTTAGTTAACGTTTTACAGAACACTGTGTAATCTGTGAAATTAAGAACACAATCTGTCAAATTGGCAACCTTAAAATAGCGTTTCCTGTGTCTCAATTATTATTTACTCTATTCTTATCATAACACCTGCAGCCATCTTAGCTAAAACTGTGCATACACCTGGTTTGAAGTACATGCACGGTTTGCACATCTTTCTTTATAAATACCAGTTGATTTGTGAGAAAGTGCTTGTTTTTTATGCCTTTGCATCATTTATACATCCAAGTGTCAGAGTATATTCAGTGCTGGATCACTGATCAGGCCCAGAGGCTCTGTAATGATAGAATATGTATCATGACACAAGTGTGTTTCTTACTCTCCTCAAGATGGAGGAGTTAGGATCCCTTGAGAGTGTGACCGAGGAAAATGAAGTCCGATTAACCAAAAATGTGGTGAAGAAGAAAAGCGGGGTGAGTGAAATGCTAGTGATAGTTACAGGTGCTTAATGACTTTGTGTCATAAAGTTTTCTATATTTCAACATCTTTTATGGACTTTTTAATATGGAACAGCCCTTTCTGGTCTTGCATGCAGTGTTTGGGGGTTTTATTCTGCATGTTGTTGTTTCATTGTGCTGAAAGTGAACGTTACTTATTGTAATTTCCTGTGATTTTGTTGCATGCATTCAGTCTCAAGATTCACATATTGTCCCAGAGGAGAGTCAGTGCCATTATCACCATGGAAACGGCCCGTACAACGATGTCAATATCCCAGGGTGCTGGTTTTTCAAATTACCTCACAAGGTGAAGCTTCACTGTTTACATAAAGTGTCTTTAGTACGAACCGTTGGCGTATGGTCTTTTTATTCATTCGTCTCACTGAATATGTGTGTTTCAGGATGGCAATCACAACAATGTTGGCAGTCCTTTTTCAAAAGACTTCCTGTCCAAGATGGAGGACGGTACTCTCAGGGCAGGACACGGTGGCACCAACGCGACACGAGCTCTGGAGATCAATAAAATGATGTCCTTCTGGAGGAATGCCCATAAACGCATAAAGTAACTGTCTAGTTTTCACCATAAAGTTATTCATTTTTTTGGTCATAAAACACTCCCCCCCTGTTTTCATAATCTCTTTATCACTAACAATAAATTTCATAATTACTCCACCCAAAAAGCACTCCAGCTTCAGCTCCCCCAATCACGAACCTTTTCATCACAATTTAGAATCACATACAGAGGTTTCAAGATATGGAATTCATTTCCTCCTCACCTTGTTAAACTTTCTCCTTTATCATTTTAAAAATCGGTGAAAAATATCCTCCTACAACGATAGCCCAACATGTGTGTTTTTTTATGTTTACCTTTTTTTTTCTCTTTTATTTACATTTCTGCCCTCATTATGGCTTTATAGCTCTCAGATGGCGCTGATGCTGCGAAAGGGAGAGCTTCCTCATACTGTCAGCAGGTTTGCCGTTATATTAATAGCTTTCCTGTATTTATTCTATAAGGGGAAAGTCATTGCTGTTTATAACAACCTTTCTGTCTCCCAAAGACACAAAGAGTTTGATGAAGAGGGGCAGTATGGTGCCATATTACCTCAGGTTATCACCGCTGGAACGGTAACGCGTAGGGCTGTGGAGCCAACGTGGCTGACTGCCAGTAATGCACGGGTAAGAAGAAACAGAGTCGACAAAGAAAAACATCACACGTCACAGACTCACATTAACTCAGAATTTGAACTGACTCCAATATTGTCTCATAAGAACAAACACGGATAGCATACATTGTAAACTCTTATGGCTACTAGCAGAGAAAAGGTTTGCCCTAAACGTAACCGCTCTCTTCAGTAACGGCATTTATTCTGCAAATGTTTTTACGGTCAAGTTACCAAACTTAGGAAATCTAATGCTTTTAAAAGGAGAGTCATTTATCGTACCATCAAGTATTGGAATAACCCTTTACATACGCCAGTCCAATAATAATTTAGACATCCTTTACATGTTACTTAAGCAGCTGATCAATGATGCAGCGTTGGCTCTTGTTCTCCGGTGAAGGCCTTTGAGGCCAATTCATGGACTGATCGTGAGATGAATTATGTGAATGTTATTGAATGTGTACCACTAAAGATGCTTCACTGAGCTTCTACGACCACTTCATGTAACATAAGCTGACATGGATATGCGATGGAATAAGGTAGAGCAGATCTGATGTTGTATACAGCGTTTATGATAAAGCTAATGTACATCACGTACACGCCTGTGTATATAATATGAATAGGATGTACTGAATTTTGGACCCCAGGAAGATTAGCTGGTGTCATTGGCATTAGCTAATGGGGATCATTTAAAATAATTTAAATAAATAAATAAGCTGACTTGCATTTATTAGCCAATAGAGAAATGTTGCTTTTTTTGTGTCCACAGCGGGATCGTGTAGGCAGTGAGCTGAAGGCCATGGTGCAGGTACCGCCTGGATATCACCTGGTGGGAGCAGATGTAGACTCTCAAGAGTTGTGGATTGCTGCTGTGCTGGGAGAGGCTCACTTTGCTGGCATGCACGGTGAGATGTGTTCATTTGAAATCTTGCATAGCTCTTCTATATTATTACAGCTGTACTGTCTTTTTTTCTATACTTATCCACGCCTGGAAGTTACTAGAAAGAAATTTCAGACTTTTCCATACTTCTTTGGAACCCTGTTTTTTTTTAAGCCATAACAGTTTCAACAAACAGCATGTGATGTTAACTGTGTTCATCTTGTGTCTCTGCTGGGTTCAGGTTGTACAGCGTTTGGCTGGATGACCCTTCAGGGAAAGAAGAGTCAAGGCACTGACCTGCACAGCCGCACTGCCGACTCTGTGGGCATCAGCCGGGAGCATGCCAAGGTGTTCAACTATGGACGTATTTACGGTGCGGGACAACCTTTCGCTGAGAGGCTGCTAATGCAGTTCAACCACCGCCTCAGTCAGGCCGATGCAGCCAGTAAGGCCAAGCAGATGTACGCTTTAACAAAGGGCACACGCAGGTACGCTCAAGTTTAGTAGCTCTGCTTTTAGATAAAGAGTTTATTTTTCATTTGGTTTAGTTATTATTGTGGAGTTGAAATCTCTAGTGCTACATGTTTGCTTGTTTTGTCAGATACCAGTTGTCAGAGGAGGCTGAGTGGCTGGTCAGTGAGCTGGGTATTGAAGTGGAGAGGGAGGACTATGGAAGTGTCACCCTGCAGGAGCTGCGGAGGATCAGCAAACTGGCGTCACAGTGGTGAGCGAGCAAGGAACACATCAGACAAACATCACACAAACACTTGTATTTAATGTATCATATCCCCCCACATCCTCTGAGTTAATCTGTTCCTTCACCTCTCTGTCTCTCTGTGTTTCTTACATCACTCAGCTCTCGACGGAAGAAGTGGGATATGGTTAGCAAACGTCTGTGGACTGGAGGTACAGAGTCGGACATGTTCAACAAGCTGGAAAGTATCGCTCATTCAGCCCAGCCAGCCACTCCTGTTCTTGGCTGCAGGATTAGCAGAGCGCTGGAGCCAGAGGCAGTTAAGGATGAGGTGAGGCGAAGCTGATCAGTGATTAACTGATTAAACTGGTCGGTCCCAGTTTAATCAACATGCTGGAATTCAACTAGCATGAGCAGCCAAAAACTGTTTTTTTTTTTTTTTCTTTTAGTATAATTTTGGAGATTTGTTGTAAGAGATTGGGGTCGACCGAAGTTAGTTTTTCAGGGCCAACACTGATACCGATTATTAGGAATTAATAATATCAATGAACGATATTTGGAACCAGTATGCATTTACAATAAAAATGAAAGTCTTTCTGTCAATATTTAGAATTTGGAAGATGACAAACTCCAACATAAAACTTTGTTTAAAAGCCTTCAGCAAATGTTGAATCAAAACTGAAATGTTCAACATCACATACAGCAAGTTCCCAGCAACTCAAGTGAAAAATTTAAATATGAAATGCATAAATAAAGTAGCTCCCTGAGTGTAAAAAAGTGTAAGTTCTGCCCATGCTGACACTTTCTTTACACTTTTTAGTTCATTTATTTTATTGATGATCGTTAAAATAAAATGCCAATACAGATAATCCGCAAATGCAGAATATCGGCCCTAATAATCAGCCAGGCTGATAATCTTAGCCCTTATATTATTTTTACTGCCCATAGCCAAGTGTCAGTAAGTCCTAAAATCTCATCATTAAGTGGCTAAAAAAGAAATTTTTAGCACAGAAATGGCTTTTTGCTAAATAATGAATTCTACATACAGCACTACAGAGCCCCAACTGGATGAAGTTCATTGTTTTTGCTAATGATGATGGTGCCACGTTTCTTTTGTCAGTTTATCACGAGCAGAGTGAACTGGGTGGTCCAGAGCTCTGCAGTGGACTACCTACATCTGATGCTGGTGGCTATGAAGTGGCTCTTTGAGCAGTACGACATTGACGGCCGTTTCTGCATCAGCATCCACGACGAGGTGCGGTACCTCGTCCGCAGCGAGGACCGTTACAGAGCAGCGCTGGCACTTCAGATCACAAATGTGCTTACGAGGTTTGCTCGCAGTGTTTGTTCTTCTCCGTCATAATATTCACTAGAAAACGGACAATAAACTCAACAGTTTGTCTAATTGTGTGTTTGTCTCTCCTGCAGGAGTGTGTTCGCCCATGCATTAGCCATGCAGGACCTTCCCCAATCAGTAGCTTTCTTCAGTGCAGTGGACATTGACCAGTGTCTGAGGAAGGAGGTCAACATGGACTGCGTGACCCCCTCCAACCCCACAGGGCTGGAAAGAAAATACGGCCTACCGCCTGGTGAGTTCTGCACACCAGCATCAGTCTTTATTGTAGGGCTGACTTATGGTGTTTTCTCACAATATCTACACGATGAGATTTTTGATAATCATCAGTAACATGGAGATAATTGCTTAGTGGGTAGAGGCAAATAATAAAAAAGCTAGAGCAGTTGCTCAAGTTCAGAAAATAACATCACTTTACTGTAATGCAGCTTTTCAAACCAGAAAAAAACGATACCTAGTCTCGTATCTTGATATAGAGATAAAATTGATGCATTACCCAGCCCTAAAAAAAGTGTGCATAAAAAGAAAGAAAGGTAAATTAAGGATCTAATCCCTGCAGAAATAGTTTTGTGGAAATGTTTTTTTTTATGTACACAAATTACTACTTTGAGGGTACCTTGGGTAACATGAATTTATCCATAAAATATTTCTTAAAGTTTATCCATGTGTCTCAATCCAAAATCTAAATCAAAGGTAAGGGGCCATTTTACATTGTTTACTTGCACACAGCCTTGTGTGACCGGTCCAGAAAAGAACATACCGTACAATATAATTATAAATTTAAGGGACACACGAATATCAAACATGCCAACAGTTTTACTCCCAATACTGCCGGGCTTGATAAAATTCCATGCAAGACACAATAAAACAAAACAATAAACAATAAGAAAAATTATTTATTTTAATAACAAAACAGCAATTAACAGAGGACTACGCTGAAAATCTCTTCAGGGTGCATTTATGTGTATTAGATCCACCTATTCCCTTTGTGTAGCCAAGGACTGATAAAGCTGGGCCATCTTAAGAACCACTACATGTGGTTACAACTGCACTGCCTTAAAACAAAAAAAAACAAACTGTTTTTTAAAAAAAGTCGTCCTCTAAACAATCAGCAGCTTATTCATCCTGATGAACTCAAATAGGTCCTCAACAAATGTATAAATAATGTAAAATAAAAATTACAGTTTTGATAGTCAAGAAGAACCATTACGGTTGACATCTATCAGCATTAGAAATACATGTCATACTAAAAACATTTTCTGTTGAATTAAGTGAACAGTAGGACAACCAGAGCTTTAAACAGTGTGTGCAATCTTTCCACAGGTGAGGCCTTGGACGTGTACCAAATCATCAACATCACCAAAGGCTCTCTGAACAAAGGAAGATAGCAGCTTCTGGGCCGAGGTACTGTTACGCAGAACAGCAGTTCAACCACACAAACACACCAACACCGCCAGGAGGCTGTTTAGCAGCCGGTCGAGTTCTAGATGAGAGAGGAATCTGGATTTGTGTATCAAACAAATGGAGCAGAGTGTCAGCTCACTGTTTTCTCTTCTTCTGTTTGGGTTCTTGTGTCTCCTCTGCATCCTGTGACTCCTGAAAGGAAGAAAAAAAAAAGAAACAGACACTTAGATCTCATCCAGCAGAAGCGTGCA
Organism: Plectropomus leopardus; assembly: GCF_008729295.1. Lineage (NCBI taxonomy): Eukaryota > Metazoa > Chordata > Actinopteri > Perciformes > Serranidae > Plectropomus > Plectropomus leopardus. The sequence continues at coordinate 24,812,825 of NC_056473.1, forward strand.
GGACGAGAGACTGTTTAAGGGAGTTAAATGTTCAAAGCACATAAAAACTAAACAGATTCTTTCAAAACACGCTGGAAAACATTTGAACCATTTGCTCAATCTGCACGGTAAAAATGTTTTGATGTTTTTGAATGGACGTTCAGAGCTGCTGATTACAGTATGAGATTGCACTCGCCTCTTGACTGTCGTCCTGCTCCTGCATGGCCGCATCCAGAGTTGCAGCATTGATACGGAAATCTCTTGACGTGCTCAGCTTCATGTACTGCATCAGATTTACCTGGACAGACAGACACACAGGTGTTGAGTGAGTGAAACACTGCGTGAGAGGCCCAACTGATGACAGCACTGATGATGTCCAGGGAGCTTTCTGTATTTTGCACAATGGTTTGGTTTACAAGTCTCTATGTATTTTGTCAACTACCACAAGTAATCTAATTTCGCACAAACCTTTGACTTCTTTGAGAGTGTGATCAGGTATTTTTCATACTGCTCAACACTGAAGATCAAGTTAGGGATGGCTTTTGTCTCTCGCAAAAGTTTTGCCTGTCAAGAGAACAAAAAAGATTCTTGATTGCATTTATTCAAAATCTGAATTATTTGAGGCTCAAAAGTTTTTAGTTGTACGGTGTAGCCATACATTTAATTTGATTTAGTATTAATAAACAGAAAATGTGAATGTACAGTGCAAATCAGTCACAATCATTGCATAGTTATAGGAGATAAGAAGTCTTACAGAGGCAGCGGTGTTCACTTCATTCCTTTTCTTTTTCTTCTTGTCATCTGCGCCTCCGCCACTGAATTCTCCACTCTAAAAGAGAAAACGCATTGTTTTCCAAATGGCATAACCATAATGAAAGATTATAATTTGTCTGAAAATCTGGAGTTTTGGCAAGGACGACTGAACTGGACTGAGCGGTACCTGTGCATATGTGATGAAAGAGTAGCACTGTGGTGTCAGGTGGGAGCCCGACAGTTTGACCTGGATAAAAAAAAATAAAAAAAAATCAATTAGCGTGACGTCAGAAGCACTGCAGGATTCAAACAGAGAAACAACACCTCAGACTCACCAGCTTCTCAAAGCGAGCTGGCAGTGCACCGTGCTGGCTGGAACACACCTGGATGTACTGAAACAACACGTGGAGAAAAAAAAATGTCACACTGGACAAACTTCACAAACTCTGCGTTCATACTGAGATTATAGAGTTTAAAGATAACGCACATATTTGGCCAGGGTGGTGAGGATGGTGTATGTGCGACTCAGTTCTCTCAGCAGTGTGATGGTACAGGTGCCGGGCAGCAGGGCGGTCTGGACCAGCTCATTTAATGCTGTCAGAAGAGTCCCGAGCTGCAGAGTCACTGCTTTCTCTATCGGATCCTGCTGGCCTGCAGTCTGGGTCGCCTCACCTTCATATCAGAGTGGTAACATCAGATGTTTTAGTACCATTTCCTGACAGAGATACATTTCTTGCCTTGTCTCCTCTCAACTCTCACTATAAATCCAACTGAGCATCAGTTTGCAAGGCTTCTTACCAGAACCTGATTTGTCAGAGGCCGCCTGGCTTTTCTTTCTGGCAATGAGCCAGTCCACTTCATCAAGCACTCTGTCAACCTGGGACAGGACCAGCAGCTGGGGCAAGAAGAGATTAAAATGATGAAGATGGTGAGCACACTGCGCAAACACATTCTGAGATATTGATGTCACAGCAAACCAGAATCTTCCGGTGAAAGCAGCCAACACTCACCGCTCCCGTTGTTGCAGTCTTCATGTTGATAATGGCAAAGTGAGACTGTTTTTCCACCTCCACATCCTGATCATACAAGAAGAAAAGGCAGAATATAAAGTTATACAAAACGTGGGGTATTCATTTTGCAAAAATTGAGATATACAAGAACATAGGGCTGTACCGAATAGTTTTAAGCTTCATTCATAGGTGACATTCAGTTTTAAATGTGAATGTTGCGCAGCTTTTCTTTCTTTTTCATGTCTATTTATTTGGATTAAACCTGGTATTTTTGCATAGTTACAGATAAAGATTAGGCTCCGCTAATACGTAGTTGCTCATTTTTCAGGAGCTATACATTTATCTGTTAGTTATATATCACGACAGCAAAGACAGTTGTTCCCATATTAGAATTTTTTAGATTAATGTTTAATTTTTAGACTGTTTTTAAGTGTTTAAAGATAGTTTGCATATATGAGTACACTGGTCAAAGCCGTACTGTTACTACTCTTGTTAGTGTCCTACTTTCTACTGTCTTTTTACTGCATCATGTATTTAGTCGCAAACGTAATTTTGCTGTACTTGTACCATAATGATGAAGATATCTATCGTTATTTTACTATTTATAGAATTAGATTCCTGTGGCGGCTGCATGGGATTGTTTTAGACTCAAGTGATCCAGACATTTTCAGTAACTTCAGAGAGTTGCAAAATCCAAAATTAAAAAAATAGTTCTCTCTTCTGTTTGCCGCACACAAAGGGAGGCACGCGCCTGTATTAAAACAAGGTGGCTTAGCAGCAGTCTAACAGCACCATAAATTACATTTGTTCATTAAAGAAAGGTGATTGTTTTTTCAAAATAAGACCTAATGCATTCAAGCAAATAAATGGCTTTATTCAAATTGAGCATTTTGGTTGGGGTTGTTTTTCTTTTTATGCGTTGATGTCATAAAATGTGACAACAGCCATTTAAAACTTCATTCAAAAACCTCATCAGAAGCTTTATTCGGCACAACAGTAACACAAACTGTTGCTAACCGTGCAGTCAAATTTGCCATAATAAAGTAACAATGAATTATTGGTACTATCAACTGATACCACCTGCTGCCCTGCAACTGTTTTTAAAGGTATGATACTTAATATGAACAAAGAGCACAGTATAACTGTGTGTACCTGATCGATATCTCCCAGTTGGCTGTGGATGTCTTGGCAGAGTTCCAGCAGGAGGCTCACAGGACTCTTATAGAGAGCGTGCAGGCTGAAGAGAAGAGAAAGCAGGCCCTTGGAGAACGCAGAATCCTCTAAAAGAGAGAAATAAACTCACCTCAGAACACGTCTTACTGTACCGCACATGGGATAAAAATGAACGAAACTTCCACTCACCAAAACTGGTCTCCTTGCAGATTTTCACAGTCCACGTGATCATCTGAACAAACTGTAGATGTAGGTGTGTGTTAGTGGAACAGGTGATGCAGAGGTTGTTGTATGAAGTGCTCAGAGAGAGCACACCTACCTGCTGGGAGGAGGGTTTCAGCTGACGGGAGAGCACGCTCAAGATGCTGACCAGCAGCTGAGCCTCTTTGCTGTTAAATTCTTCCTCACCTCCACTTAACTGTGTGAACAGCGCCCTCTGATGATGGACAAAGAAAACTGGATTTTAGTGTAGATGAACAGATGTGGTGGAGCTGTGCGCCCTAAATCTAAAACACTGCTGTTCAAAAAAACTCAAAAAGGCCTGTATATAACATATTAAAAGTCTCCCGGTACAAAATTTTGTTTTAATCTGACACAGTCTTTCAATGGATAGGTATGGCTTACACATTGCCATCAGAAAACAAATATTTGCATGCTGACCTTTAAAATAAGCAAAGAATGACTAAATTCTGTATAGGTGCACCTGAAACTGTCGGATGTAAAAGTAGTTCATCTCTGTCATGTTGCCATCGTCAGGCTCGGCGTCGCCCCCTGAGGTTTCTACAAGAAACACAAACTGTGATGACTTCTTGTGCACCTTTCAAGAGTAAAACCTAAAATTCACTGCTTTCACTGTGCCTGTCTGACCCATGGTGGAGAGAAGCTGGGCCATCTTTTCTGGATAGCGCTGCTGGCACGTTGTGAAGATCCTGAGCAGACCTTCCAGACACAACAAGGACAGGCTGGAGCGCTTTTCCTTCTTCCCTGCGTCCTCCACCACGCTGGGGATGTTGGTGTAACGCCACATCAGCACACTGAAGAGGCAGATCTCTCATTGGTTAAACAATGTCACAGAAGACAAACCCATGAACTCAGTCCAACTAGATGCTGCTATTTGACCTTGTCATGTCACAGAGGAAACGGAAAGCTCTGTCTGTGTTCTGTCCATCTGGACCATCTGTGTGTCCACTTTCCTCCAGCTGCTGGATCTTGTTTACAGCCACACTTACTGCGTAACGCACAAATTCTCCATTCGAGCGAAGCACTGAGAGAGCCTCCTCTCTGCTCTGAGCACTGTCTCTAAAAAACAAAAAGAGATGCATTTTTAAACATTCGTCTAACTTTTTACATTTTCGGCAAATAATTCAGTACAGATTTATTCCCGAAAATATTTTTAACAATTTGTTTTTGCCAATACTGCTCTTGATTCAATGCAAATTTTACTTATATAGTGTTTTTACGTTTTTGCTCGGCAAGTTTGCTTTATACCTATAACTGTCATTCTGATAAATGCTGTAATAAGTGTAAAATCCAGTCAGAACATGTAAGAGTAAAAACTAAAATAAGTGCAATTCCAAATTAATACAGAGTTTCTAAACATTTTCCAGGTATTTTGCAGGCCTATATACTATGATTTAATTTTGTAAAATGTGAACTAATAAGTATAACCAGGGTGTCTACAGGTATCAGACACTTATATTTCAATGCTTTTTAAGAACTCTTTAAGATAGTTTTAACCAAATCTGGTAATAATTTGAAATGTCTTCTTTTTTTTTTTCAAGCAAAGCATGTTAGTATGTGGTCCTGTGCAGGGGTAGGTTTTACGTAGGAATGTGGTTATTCCTGTTGCTATATTCGAGTTAGGTTAATCTATATTTTGCCAATAGCTAAGTGCAAGTATAAAGTAAAAGGTAGGTTAAAAGGTGGATAAATGAAATTAGACATTTTTTGTAACAATTAAGACTATTTGATGCCTTTTAAGGCCTAGTATTTTATAACAAGACTTGTTAAAGACATGCAGGTAACAGTAATCCATGTAGCCAGCAGAAGCATTTACCTGAAGAGCGCAGTGAGGAGAGTTGATACGAAGCCCAAAGAGAGTAAACTGCGTAAGGTCTTGTTTGATGGAGCTCGACTCTTTCCTGATTTTTCCCTCAGGATTTCGGACAGCTTGTGGTAGCGGTTGAACAGCTCAATTAGCTCCTCAAAGCCACTTTTACTGCAAAACGCAGAGGCAAGCACATGAATACAAAAAACAAAAAATCACTTCAATAGCAGTTATGCTCACAACGTCCTGACCACACAAAGAGACGTGCGTATTACTTGTAGTTGGCTTGGATGAAGTTGTACTCCATAAGGACCTCATACACTCCCATCACCAGCAAAGCGTAGATATTATTCTTCACCCCAACACTGGATCCTGTGGAGAACTCAGCTGACTTGTCCTGATCAACACACAGACAGTGTATATGGATTAATGATGCTTCCAGGGCCACATTAATAGTTTTTAAGGGTAGCATGGAAGAAACTGAGGAAAAATGATGTACAATTGGAAAACAAAATGATCATTTCATTCTTAGGGATAAATGCTTTCATGTATCCTCCCTGAACATGTCACAAGGATTCCTATATGTTCTTAAACCAGACTTGTTTAATTATCTGTTTGTGGTTCCCATCTTCCTGCAGTGTGCAGGACACTGGTAAAAATAATCAGACCAAAAAACATTATTGATGCCAATCCCGAGAAAGTTACTCTTACTGTTTACCAGAACATGGAGGAGTTAAAGACTGAGCGTAACTTTTGAAAACTACAATGTAGTGATGGATGCTGTTTGTTGGCTTCAGCTCAGAATTCAACACAACCTCACCCATGAAGCTGATTGGAAAACTTAACACTCTGGGCTTCAGTACAACACTCCAACTGGATACTGGACTTCCTCAAATGCAGACCTCAGAGTGTTTGGATTGGCAATCAAACCTCCTCTACATTAGTGCTCAACACCGGAGCCCCCCAGGGCTGTGTGCTCAGCCCCCTTCTGTTCACACTGTACACCCATGACTGCACTCCCAGACATCAGGAGAACTCTATTGTGAAGTATGCGGACAAAACCACCATCATCGGCCGTATTACAAACAACAATGAGAGTTCATACCTGGAGGAAATCATTAATCTTGCAGAGTGGTGCACAGAGAACAACCTGCTGCTCAACATCAGCAAAACCAAGGAGCTGATTGTTGATTTTAGAAAGAAGGAGACACACCCCTGTCTACATCAGTGGAGCTGAGGTGGAGCAGGTGAACAGTTTTAGGTTCCTTGGAATCACTATCACTGAGAACCTATATTGGTAATCACACATCACCACCCAGGTTAAAAAAGCACAGAAAAGGCCTACGAAAACTTAGGAAGGCTAAATTCCAGAGCAAAATCCTGGTTAACTTCTACAGAGAAGCAATAGGAAGCACACTGACTGGAAACATCACGAACTGGCATGGTTCGTGCACGGCCCAGGACAGGAAGTCTCTACAGCGGGTGATTAAAACTACCCAGAACATCACTGATTCCCATCTACAGAGCATCAGTGACCTCAGTGAAGTGAGGTGTCTGAAGAGCCCAGATGATACCGTGAGACAGCAGCCACCCCAGCCACAGTCTGTTCACCCTGCTGCCATCTGGGAAAAGATACAGTGGTATCCACTGCCGTACCACAGGACTGCGGAGCAGCTGCATTTCCCGGGCTAAGAGACTCATCAACTCCTCCTTCGACTCCAAAAGATGTAGCAGGATTTAAGGGCAAATTTTAATTTCTACCTTGTGCCTTGGTTCATTGCACATATTTTACTTTATAGCTTATTCTCCAGTCTTTAATGCTTACCAGTTCAAAGTCCTCCAGTTCACTCTTGATCATACGTCTTGTCATGCTCTCTAGAATTGTCTGTAGTTCAGACTGGTATCCCTCCTCCTCCTCCTCCTCATCATCGCTGTCATCAGCATTGGCTGATCGGCGCATGTTCTGCAGCCACAGCAGGCAGTGCACAGTACAGCTCAGCAGATGGGCCTGAAATGAAGCAAATGCTATTCACAGTAAGACATAGACGCAGCAAAGAAACAGTCACAGAGATGATACAAAGCAGACAGAGTACCAGTGGCTCCTGCAGGTAGACTTTATCTCCGAGCGCTGTGATGCATGGCTCCAGTTTCACCGGGGGCAAGAGGTCTTGTTCAGGCTCGTAGTACCGCCTCAGCTAAGAATTCAAAAATATGACATACGGCTCTCCATGATATAGATAACATCACAAACATGTCTAACACATTATGCACTTAATACACACATACCTGCGAGAAGAGGGTCTGCATGATGGAGCTTGCAAGTTGAGAGTTGCGGCGGAGAACATCATAGAATCCCTGAAAAAGGCAAGAATTTGCTTTCTAAGTATAAAAAATGTCCACACCCTAAATGTTATCTGCTGTCTGCAGTTGACAGATATGTATGCATGATGCTTAAGGTGGAGTAAAAGTTAACAGGCTATAAATCATGTTAAGTAATTGTAACAACATGAACAAAATTAAAAACAACTAATAAACAGGGCATAGAAAAGAGATCACTAACCTCATAGAGCATTAGGCGCACGTCAGCCTGCTGACCGAGGCAGCGTCGCAGGCTGCTGAGGATCTCCAGACAGAACGCTTCATTGGCAGCAGAGTTGTAGCGAGAGTGAACGTCCACTTGGATCTATTCAAGGGTTCAGGCAGACAGTGATAAGACGACAGAGGTCAACAATAAGAATTCAAAATGCGCATATTGTCAGAGCTGCAGGTGTTTTGTTGCACATGCACATACAGGATGACCACATGCAGTCTAACTGTACCTGGCTTGATGAGATTGCCTGGCTGCATTGGCTTGAGGCCAAGCTGCCCAAAACTTTGAAGTTCTTCAGCAGCAACAAGAAGCCAGTCACTGCAGACTTTCTGCCGTCCAGTTGGCTAGTACAGGGTCATGGAAGAACAGTTTGAGAAATTATCTTTATGTGAGGTGTTAGCCTACCCCTCAAATTTATTACTGTTAAGCTTTCGTGTGTGTTAACTGAAGTTTGGTTAATTAACTGAACTGATGATGACGTTATAAAGCAGTACACACCTGGAAAACATGGCCTTGCGGAGAACTAGAATCAAAGCATCTTTCAAGGACATGCTGACTTTGAGCAGGGGCTGGAAATTTAACAGAGATGAAAGATTAAACAATGGCAACCTCTACAATGTGTGTGTGTGTGTGTGTGTGTGTGTGTGTGTGTGTGTGTGTGTGTGTGTGGTAAGAAACCTGGACAGCCTTTAGTAGACCCTGAACAGTGGCCAAGGGCAGGTATGACAGGTGGTCAAATGTCTCTGTGACCTTGCTAGATGACTCCAGGAGGATCATGGGAGCAGAGATCACAATGTCAGAGAAAAGGTCTGATGATGCAGAAACAAAGAAATAAGAAAGGTCAAAATTTAGTCCCCACTTAGACTGATGAGACTTTGGCATACAACGATTAGCTTGGATTAATATCTAAAGGTTGCATTACCTAAGTAATGACTGACAGGTGAGGCTGTCTTTGTGACCAGTCGATTCAAGACCTGCTCCAGTATCTCGCCTCTGATGGGCTCGTGTATCTGAATACACACACATCCTCCAGTGAGAAAATGCAGTGTGATGATGTTGTCAATTATCTGTCATTCTGTAAAATGAAAACTTATTGTTACCTTAAAGCCCTGCAAGAGCACCTGTCCTCCGAGCTTACACGCCTGCTGAGCGGGGGTCCGCGCTGTAGTTGCAGACCCTTCTGTGGTCTTGCCGAACGGTCCAGGTTTGGGTCCAAATGCGTCCATAAGGAAGAAGCCCAGTTGCACCAGCCCCTGGGTCACATGATCCCAACCAAACACACTGCAGCGGAAAATATCGCATATTGTAATAATTTTGGCAAAAAAATTATTATCAAGACATGCCTAGTTCTTGTGTTAACTCTTTGAAACCTGGAACAACATCAGATTTGTTGTGCTGCATTCAGACACCTTTTACGTGCAGAAAATTTTATTTCTTTAGGCTGAAAAAGCAATGAACAACTTGGCAAAGGACATCCCACAAATTGCGAAAAATTAGGAAAACAAAATAACTTTAAAATTATTTGTTTAAAGAAAAGATCGAGAAACAATTTTTTTCAAGATTTTTTTTAAACTAAGAAAAAATAGAATTCTATATCTGTCATTGTTATTATTGTTAACAGTTGTATCTCCGTAGTTATGTATTATTTTGTTTTTGTAATCTTTTTTTTATTTAATGTTTTTCTTTTCTTTTTTTTGCTAAATTTCCAGGTTTCTTGTAACTTGTAGCTTCTTCCCATGCTTTTGAAAAAAAATCAGTGGGGGCCGCCTGGTGGCTTCAGTGGATAGAGAGACCATATACAGAGGTTGTATCCTCGCCGCAGCAGCTGCGGGTTCGATTCCGGTCTCGGCCATTTGCTGCATGTCGTCCCCTCTCTCTCCCCCTTTCATGCTCAAGCTGTCCTGTACATTAAAGGCAATAAAAGCCTGAAAAAAATCTTTAAAAAAGAAGAAATCAAGCCAGTTTGCTAAGGTTTCAAAGGGTTAACGGATTGATTGTTTTGATGCTCTGACCTGTTCTTGACTGTGTCCAGAATCATGTGATCCACGCTGCAGTGCCCAGGCAGGAGGTCCTGCAGGAACTTTGACCCCTGCTGCAGCTGCTCATCCTTAAAGCTCTTGACAATTGCCCCCTTTAAAAGGTCAAACACCTGACCAAATCAGAGAACAAAAAAAATAAGTGAACAGAAAAGATTAAATATAAAAAAAACTATAAACCAACCTAGTATAAATTTCTCACCTGCTCTTCATAACGCTGGATGCGTGCCACTGAGAGCAACAGAGCAACACTGAAAGGGCACAGATCCCCATAGGATGTCTGCAGGAATGGAATTTTAGTGTATTCTCCATGTAACAAATTTAATCAAACCTTCAGAAATAACTTAAATAACAGTTATACACAACCTTAAAGCTTTTAAGGAATTCTCTCCCGAGTTCATGGTCAAGTCGTATAGCAAAGACTATGTGGAGGATAGCAGTGCCCTCCACATGCCGCAACTGGTCCTGTGGAATAGACTGGACCTCTAGATCCAGGCTCCTACGGAAGAAACAGTGGTAAACAAAAATCAGCAAATGGAAAGTTGGCAGTTTTGAGGCAGTACAATATATTTCACTTGCAAAGTACAAGCCACGCACTCTCCATTTTTCTGCTCCTCTTCCTGGCGAACATCTTGCTCCTTAAAGTAACTGATGATTCCATCCAGGACCTGTTTCTTACAACCCTAACAGACAGAGAGCAGGGCAGGCCTTTAGATAATTAAAACAAAGAGGAAGATGTGATTTCCTATAGCTATTGTTAAACACACACACACACACACACACACACCTTTGCAGATAAAAGTAGAAGCTGATAAACCAGTGGTGGGATCTCCTGCAGATCCAGCTTGGCGAACATCCTCAGTACTTTCTCCACCACAAACTGAAGCTCCTCTGTTGACAAGGGCACATCTCTAAAATGAAGCAGACACAAAAAACTGTAAATGTAAATGTTGTACGCCCTGAGATGCAGCATAAGTCACAACCAGATAAAACTTTGTAATATTACGGTAAAACACTATGAAAACAAAAAAGAGAAAATATAAGGTACTTTCATAAACGTATTATTCTGTGGGAGACCGCAGAGTGTTTGAACATGTGATGGTGTGATAGTCAAAGGAGTTACCTGAACATGGTCGTCAGGTGGATGACACACTGAGGGTCCCATCTGCATGAAAACAAACACCCTATTACACCAGCTGCTGTTTGTTTTAAACCCATATGAAATGGTTTATGTTTAAATATTTATTCTCTGTGATGGGACCAGAACTCTTATCCCTCGTCTTATAAGCTTGTGAAAATACTGTCAATATCTCTATAAAAACTAAAACTGCGCATGTACTTTGCATATAGTTTAAAATCTGAGATGTCCTCACCTGCTTGAGCAGAGGCTGTTGATCAGTTGTTTCTTGTATTCCTCGCCACTGAGTTCACCTGCAGTTATGGTAAAATATAAGCAACCAGGAGAGACAGAGATTCAACACACTTTACAACTTGCACCTTTACATCGCTAAGTGACGCACTGATGTTTTTGATTTAACATAAAATGACAAAGCTACAAAATCTGGTGATTTGCACTTACCTTTGCCATAAGACAAGGCTTCACAGGCTGAAAGGGCAGTAAGCACAGTAGGAAATAGCTCCAGGGATTTCCCACTGCCCATTTTCCCCACCTTAATGGCTTCAACAAAAAGAGACGCCAGTTTTGCAAGACAGGGTCCAGACAGTGTATGAGTCTGTGTGCAACATTCAGGAAGAAAAATGGTAATTAGACAGGTGTGTCTGTGCCATACTCGACATGTGAACAAAGGAAAGGGACAGGGACATACAATTTGTTAATATGTCTACAATTCAAACAGTACTAAACTGATGTGACTCAATACAGGATGCTGTAAAAATAAGAGTATTTTGGATTATAAAGTCAAAGAAGTTTACAATAGATGAGAGTTTTAGACCTGAGCAATGCAGGAATCCGTAAATTTGTCACAATTTCTACATTTCAATATTTTTGTATTTCACTGATGATGTATAAACCCGTGTCTCATAGCCTCAAGAGAGCTCAAAACAGCTGTTAGCAGTGACAGCTTATTATTTTCAATTTCTCATTCAAACACTAATACTCTTGAAGCCTCAACAGCCACAATCCTCCCAGTTACAAAACATTATTTAAATTTTTATATGTCATTACTTGATGCTGCACTTTGACAAAACAGCTGTTCTAATCGAAACCACCTGGTATGTGTCTTACAGAAAGAAAAACACTCTTAATCATCATCAAAGTTCTGTTGTTTTGTTTTTTTTACCTCCAGCATCAGAAGTCCGATGATATCAGCAGCCACCTCAGTCTGAAGATCCCCAGACTCACACAGTGGGATGCAGTGTTGATAAACAAGAAGTCTGCGGTTTGACCCTTCGGTGGAATTGGGTGGAGAGCCTAAAAAGGAGCACACACACATTTACTGCACAGAGTACCGTATGTGACGTTAAAGCCAATGCAGGTAATTTACTTTTTTTTAAACAATTCTGACTGGAGATGTAATCGTGAAAGCCTCACAGCTGAAGTATAATCTTCGACACCACTAACAGTGGTTACTAGAAACTTTCTATTGTGTTTGATGTTGAAGAGGTTAAGAAAATAAGGAAAATATATATTTCATTTGCACTTCCTCCTAAAGTTTAAGAGATGAACTTTTAAATGAGATTTATCCAACAAACACATTTTTAAGACTGAAATTTAAGTCTGATGCAAATAATTGTGCATTTTGTGAAAATGAAAATTTGCAGCATGTTTTTTTTAATTGTGATTTAGTGCAGTCCTTCTGGAGTGATTTGCAGGTCTGATTACAGTCCAGAGAAATTGTGTTGTCACCACTGACAGATAAGACAGTCATATTTGGTCTTTGTGTTGGGGACAAGGATGTGGACTTTGTTTTTAATATTTTATTGTGTTATACATAGGTGTTGGTAATTTAAGACTAAACCCAGCCTGAAACTTTGGAAGAATGAGTGAAAACTCTTGAGTAAGTCACTGAAACTCCTTAAAGTCAAGAAAGCTCTTAACGCTGTTTTCATTAGTAAATGTGTTGATTTGAGAAGGCTCTGTTATCAGAAGTCTCCATCCAGGGATCACAAGGCTTCACCTGAGAAGGGGAAAACAGATCAAGCGCTCCTGCCTGGGAAGGAAAGGCCCCTCTCAGGTGGAAACGCTTCAGCCTAATCAGAGGCATTAAATACTGCCTTCCTCACTTTGTTCAGTCTTTTCCAGCCCAGCCATGCTGTGTGTGTCCTGTAGGTTGAATTTTGATTTTCTAATATTCCAATTCCAATATTTATGTTGAGGGTTTTTTTTTAAATTTTATAATTTGTTTCTCTTTGCAGAGCTAAAATCACACAAAACTGAAAACGCACAAGAAACTTACCAAGAAATGAAAAGGAAATAAAAATGCTTTGCAAATAAAATCTGCTTCAACTCTCGTCTCCAGGACACTCCAACACATCATTTAACCATCAGATTTAGAATCCGACATCCGTTTTAATTCTATGTATTTTATTATTATATTATATTATTATTTTTTGTAACTTTTATTTTGATGTTTCTATTCCTTTGTATCTTGAGTTTTATATCTGTTTGCTCAACCTTAGACAAATATTATTGAAAGATCTATCCTTGAAATGTGCCCTGTTTATTTTTAACCAAAGCTCAACATAAAAAAGCAGTTGTCATTGTGTACTGTGTGCAGTAAAGTGCATATAACATGCAATTAACATTGCATATTGCACTTTACTGCATTGTTTTTTTAATACACTTTTATGACTCAGCAGTGCTACCTGAATATTGTTATATTGTTGTCTAACCCTCAATATAATAACAATAAAGCTACTTGAACTTACCTTTGAATATGCCTTTAATCATGGTACCGACCTTCTTACCCTTTAGTGCGCCATTGGTAATCACAGTGATTAGCTTGAAGGCAAATAATAAATAGAAAAATATTTAATAAGCCATTCGGCAGGAAAAAAAATAAATGTGATGGGCTAGGTTGACAAACTTATTACCTGGTCATTTGTAAGGGAGGAGAGGTATTTCTGGAGCTCGACGGTACTATCGCCATCTGACAGTGTGACGATTTTATCCATTTCAGCCTTCATGATCAACCTGAAAACGGTCAAAAGCGACTGATAAAGGCAAGAAATAACAAGAAATCCCCGTTTGTTGCCGATTGTTATTGTAGCTAGATGTGAAACGTTTGATAAAAAAACCGGAAAAATATGTTTACCTCTGACTATCGATCGTTCAAATCGCTTAATGTTATAATGGATATTTGATTTAGTTAAACTAGCTAATCAATGAAAAGGCAAAGTCAAGCCGGCTGCATCTTTGGTAACGCTCGCATACATAACAAATTTCCCGCCGGCGAACACTTCCTCTTTTGCTTTTGGGTTGCCACGTTCGGTTCACAGCATCCTACAATTATAGTTTTTATTATATCAGTCGACATTATATTCCGGTATGCCGTAAAACACGTATATAGACACATATTAAGTATAACGCGAAATTCTTAAGTAATGCAACATCAATATAACTGCCACTTAAGATAAAACATTTTTTGCAAAAACGTAATTTCAACAGATCTGTCAACCCCGCTTACAAGACACGCCCACCAGTGTAGCCTTTTCTGGGTTGCCAGTTTTAGGCTTGTTTATTTAATTTTTGTGGTCTTTAGTGTGTTTGTCCGGGCTGATGGAAGAAAGGCACGTAAGTTATTGTTTATCCTAAGTATCTATACGTAGTCGCATGTTGTATAGTGAATTTCCTGCTTTTATTGTCTCACTATTTTTTTGTACATGGACTATTGTTTGTTTTTATTTAGTACGCTACGGACCCTTCTCTGTGTCCTTAAAGTCTCTATTTTATCGTAATACCTTAAGTAAATAAAAAATCTAATTTATTTGCGTATTTTGCAATTGCAAAGCTCCTTTCGATAGTCTGAGTGCATGTTATGATATATTTATCAATCCACCGCTTTCCCACTATGTTTAATAACTACCGTGAGATAACATACTGTGATATCCACACGATGTCAACAAAACGTTCACTCGCCGGAACGACCCTTTAATTATGGCTGCGGTGACATTATGTAGTACCACGGGCCAGTGGCGCAATGGATAACGCGTCTGACTACGGATCAGAAGATTCTAGGTTCGACTCCTGGCTGGCTCGATGTTTTTTTCTTGCATAGTTGACAATTTCTATATTCATAATCAGCTACTGTAACCTGTCGGTAGAGCAAAGACAAAGACTACCAAACCTGTTACCGATGTTTTACCGCCCTGCTACCAAGAATGTCAAAAACCAATCACCTTTCGCTGCTCCTTCCACGATTTGACCAATCATAACCGGCAGAAGTACCAAGAATTGGTGGAGGTCTTCGACACGTCAAGTTTGTTTGGACTGACTTCTGCTGTATTTTTTTTGGTAAGTTTAGTGCCATTCTGTTTTCTCTGAGTTTTAATATTATAATATTAAGTTTAATTATAGAAAATACATGGTTCAACTAAAGTGGAAAAGCGACAACACACGTGCAGGGTAATTAGAGAATTTCAAATGCACGTTGTCACGAGCAATTCTCCATTAATTTAAAACCGGCTGATATCTGAGATTAGAGTATGCTAAAAGAGTATGCTAATTTAGCCACTGTACATAGGAAGTGAAACTTACACAGATGTAACATGAGCAAAGCTTCTGAGAATGGCTAAAGGAAATGCATAAAATGGGTTACTGTTGAAAAGATTTAAACTGTAAACAGCTTCCATATAACAAATTATTGAGAATATCCGTATTTCATTCAGACAATTTGAAAACAGTTGCAAATTTAGTTTAGTTAAGGATTAGTTAGGTTCGTTTTTGTTTTTTTTTAATGCAAAAAACAAACTAATATTCCGGACTTGTCACCTATAACCTAATTTCTTGCAGTTTTTAGGACATTTCTTGCCAAGTTGCTTACTGCCTTCTCTCCATGTTTTTGAAAGAAAGCAAACCAATTTGCTAAGGTTTTAAAGGTTAAATAAGCTAGGGGAACTGTATTCACAGTTATCATTATTATATATTTAAAATTGTTTTACAGATTTATTATAGTTTTTAAGCTTTTTTTTCAGGTCATTTTTTGTTCGTTTTACTCGTTTTTGTGGCAGATTTTCAGATAATTTTCTCGTCCTTATTGCTCACCTTTGGGTCATTAATTTGCCCAGGTCACAGCACATTAAATATTTTTTTTTTTTTTTTTTGGCATTTTTGCCTTTATTAAACAGGACAGAAGATCAATTCCGTGACAGGAGAAGAGAGAGGGGACGACATTCAGCAAAGGGCCGCGGCAAGGACATGTCTTTATTTATGGGGCGCCTGCTTTATCCAATATAGACGCCTGTCCCAAATACTGTATAAGCCTGTTGAGTTCAGTGACTGAAGCATAAAGTAGCCCGGGCTTTTAATTGAGGGTTTACGGTATATCATCTTTGCCAACTAATATGAATTCAGGGCATTGCCAAGAGCTTACTGCACAGTCAGTTTTCCCCGAATAAACAATGATTTGATGATGATGATTAATAACAACACACTGCACATACGAACATGTTAGGGTATAAGGACAGCAGAGGGGAGGAAAGCTGCCACGCTCTCTACGTGCGCTTTTGTGACGTCAGGAGAGATGTTTCTGCCCATGCTCACAAGGACAGGAGGAGATCAGCCAGACTGCAGCTGATAGATGTGTTGTAGTGATGTAATGTTGCCTGTTTGGTGACTACGGATGGCTGTCTGTGCCAGGCTCTGCGGAGTGGGTCAGTCGCGGAGGTGCCGGAGGCGACAGCGGCATAATCAGCAGGATCAGGGCAGCGATTCCGACATGGACGAGGAAGAAGAGGAGCGGATCGTGGGTCAGAGGCAAGGCGACGTCGGCGGCGGCGGCGGAGGCCCGGAGAGCGGCGTCGCCACTGCAGGGCCGAGTGACGCTTGTGAATATGGCAGCAGTCATGTCAACAGAGGAGGCTCTCTGGATTGCACAAGCACGGGACCTCCACACCCGCAGTCATTATCGGAGCTACCGCCGGAGCTTTTAGTGGAAATATTCTCCTTGCTACCAGGAACAGCATTACCAAACGTTGCCCTGGTCTGCAAGAAATTCAGACAAATCTTAAACACTGAAACCATCTGGAGAAGGCGGTGCATGGAAGGTATGTAAACCGATGAATGTGCATAGATAATAAAAACGTCAAATAACGCGTTGGGTCATGTGTAGATCAGACTGTATGTGAGATTCCCTCTTGTCGACAGGTTATTTGTGTGTGGCTCAGTGCTCAGCTCTGGTTCCTCGGAAATGCGTTTCCTTAAAAGCATTTTTATTGATTAGTACGGGAACTCTGAAGGAAATTACTGTTAACCCAGTCTCTGCGTCTTCAGTCACTGCTGTGAAACACAGAAGGCCTCTCACTGTTATTAGGCCCATGTCAGCCATTCTGTGCAGCTGATAAGACTGCTGATGCAGGGGCGGACCTAACATTTTGGGGGCCTTGGGCTCTATTTCGTTCACCACCGCCACCCCATTTTGTTTGTCTGGAGACTGTGCTATGCATATTTGAGTAAATACAGTACTGTGCAAAAGTTTTAGGCTATCTTTAACTTTATTTTAGCAAGGTTATAATGATCATATGTTTATTATTTATCAGGAGTTTCTTTATTAAAACATAACCAGGTTGTATTGAAGACATGTCAAAAGCACAATATTGATTGTTCAAGCTACCTTTTGTTATGATTGTACGATTGCATGTTTCACACTAAGTATGAACTTCTGTCTTTAAAAAAAGCCATTTTGTTATGATGTTTTGGTATTTTTAATGCATTGTACAACATGTTGTTTGTGTGTGTGTGTGTGTGTGTCAACCAACAACTCTATGGTGGCCTAACTTTCGACTTTTGCACAGAACTGTATGTCCCATAACATCTACAGAATTAGACACAAATACTATGTAAATATATGAAGATACATTGCTAAGACAACTGGGCAAAAAGTTGTTGTTTTTTTATCTATATTGCCAAAATGTATTACTTATTGAAAACAAAAGAGTGAGCAGTATATTTAATTTTATATTATGATATACATTCTGATATAATCATTTTTCTGGTAAATCAAAAGCAAAGTTGGATAAAACACTTAAACAAAGATACATCACTGCCACAAAGCCGTTAACTCATCAATGTGCAAAATTACCTGCAGTAGAGTGTCCCAGGGATGACATTGTTGTGTAGGCCAACGCAGAAGTCAGCATCACCCTAGTTCTCTGTCTAAAAGCATGGTGGAATTTTTAATTGAATTTTGGATTATTGCAGAAAATAGGCTCTGTGGCAAACAGGTTTATAAAACTTACATGTTTTGTTCAGCAAGATAATCTTCATATAAACACCACTTCTGGGCTTTTTAAATGCAATTGGCAGTTAGGCCATAACTAAGGTACACTTTGGTTGCATGACTTCAACAACATCACCACAAGTAGGCTGTTAACCACAGACTTTATTTCATGCATCTAATAAAAAAATCCAATTGAAAAAACCCATTGACTCTGAGAGGAGGGAACTGGGAGTGCTGAAATGTTAACTCATTTTCAGGTTTTAGGACTCATTCCTGCAGCACTTTATAGCCAGATACACTCTGAGATATTAAAGATAGATACTACAGTATAAATAGTATTTGAAAATCTCTGACAGTAGACAAATTCATATTGTGATATGGCCCAGCCTTATTAGAAATCATTTATACAGAGACATGATAAATATTTGTGTAATTTAGCTTCTCAAGTGTAAGAATTTACTGTTTTTTTTAGTTTCATGACATTACATTAAAATTTGAATATTGTTTTTGAGTGCCAAACTAAGTAGGTAGTATCGAGACACTATATGAGGCTTGTGTAATGGGCATTTGTCATTTGATTTTATGTCATTTTATTGAGTAAATGATTAATCTAGTAATTGGAAGAATATTCAGAAGATACGTGTCAATAAAAAAAATAAACCTCACTTGCAGCTTGATGTTACAGTTTCAAAACATTAACAACTGGCTGGCAGGGATTTGTAGGAAGTGAGGAAACCGCAGACTGCGTGTGAGATAATAGTAGTGACCTTAGGAATATTGTGCTCTGAAAAGTTGCACAATAACCAGCATACCAGACATTTATAGTTAGCTAGGAAGCCACTTATACGTGTGTTGCAGAAAAACAATCAAGTATGTTTAAAAGTCAGAGAAATTAACTAAAAAAAGCAGTGACAGTAAAAACCATGAGCAAAAAAAAAAAAAATGTAGCAGAATAAAAGAGCACTTTTCACTGCAGTGCCCTGCTTAAAATCTTTGTAATGTTTTTATTTCACTATAGATTTGTCATAATGTGGAAACACCTCAATGCACATTATGAATTAGGTACATTTTGTGATAATTGATTGCAATGTTTAAAACTCCGACTGACCAATTCTAACACCACTAATACTAATACAGATATTTTGTATGAATAGCCTTAATGAATCAATAGAAATATTAATCCCTCTCCTTTTTCTCTCATGTGTTCTCTCTGCAGAGTTTGGTATGAAGGATGATCTGAGGAAGATGGAAGTTGGAGGAGTATCTAGCCGGGACCTCTATGTTAAACGTGAGTTTGGCTGCTGATTAAACAGCTCTCTTGTCACCCATGAATCGACCCACTGAAGTATTTGGTTAATTCCTTCTCCAGTGGGTCATTTAGCATTTGCACCCTTGTATTTTCTCAGTGTATGTCCAGATAGATCTCCTTAATGACTGTGATTTGCAGCAGATGGAAAACAAGAGCCGGCAATTGCTTTTCTGATATGAATATTGTTTCTCTGCAACACTTGAACCCAAACTGTTGATGTTTTCTCCTTTTTAATTTCATTTTTCCCATCTGTTACTCATTTATTTAACAGCAAGAAATATAGAGCTTATTTTGAAATACCAGTTGCCGCAAAACATGCCAGGCAAAGTGGTAACACCTGTTGGCTCTTTGAATAGATTATTTGGCACATTGCTGCGATCACTAGAAGGCTACGTTGGGCTGAGCCTGCCTTGGTCCTTGGCTGCTGTACACATGCCTGTGTTGTGCCTGTCCAGGTGTCAACCCCCGGGTGAAGTCTGGGCGCTTTATGAAGCTCCTCCCGGACTACGAGCACATGGACTATAGAGACGTGTACACACACTGTATGTACATGGGCCTGAACATGGATTGCTGCAGCATGAGGGGTTGTGTGAGTGGGACTGATGATGATTTTAATTTGTAAGCAAACAGCTGCAGCAGTGTTACACATCCTGTGTGAAATGTGTTAATATTTTTCAACAGCGCTGTTTGCTTTCATATTAAGCGTGAATATGAGAGGCCGGGTTATTTGGTGTGCTGTGTGTGTTGTGTAGACCGGCTGACAGGAGCGAGGTCAGTTTACACTTTCTCCTCTTGGGTTTACATCTCACAGACTCCATCCTGGCAGACATTAAACAGAGAGTTGCATCTGCAGGCTTTAACATCTCTTGCGTTTGTAACCATGCACACTGCTGCTCTCAGTAAAGCATGGGTGTTGCATTACAGAAACCGACAAGTATGGTGTGATGTTGTGCTCTTGTGTTGCAGTGCTTCACCCATACAGACATATATTGGGCTTATGGCAGCCTGACATAGGGCCTTATGGTGGATTGCTCAACGTTGTGGTAAGTAGTGTTCCTCAAACAAGACATTTGCATGAAGATAAGGAACAATCATTGTGTCATGTTTGTTGATCTTGTTTGCATGAAGTTATTAATGATGCTTCTGCAGGAAACCCGCCATCATTTTAGGACAATTTCAATGGTTAATAAATTATTAAAGGCATTCTTTCATTCAGGTGGATGGGCTGTTCATCATAGGCTGGATGTATTTGCCACCTCATGACCCCCGTGTGGAGGATCCAATGAGAAGACGGCCGCTCTTTCGTATTCACATGTGGGAGAGCAAGAAGGCCACTGTGGAGTGTATGTACGGACACAAGGGTCCCCACAAAGGAGACATACAGGTGAGAGCACGAAAGCGTCTCTGTGCACCAAAAAAAATGAGCAGCTCTACATAATTTAGATCATTGTTGACACACATTACTGATTCCACTTTTATTTGAGGTTAGAAATTAGTTAAAGTATGTCATCCTTTCAATATGTGTCATATTCATTATTTTTAGACTGTGAAGAAGGATGAATTTTCAACAAAGTGTAACCAGACTGATCATCACCGAATGCCTGGAGGCAGACAGGAGGTGGGTCAAATCAGGGAACTGTTAGCACCTGTTCACTTATCTTGTGTTATTTTTAAAACCCATGTGCTTTGATAATGACAAAATACAAAGACTGATTTTGTTATATTTGTGTGTGTGTGTGTGTGTGTGTGTTTAGGAGTTCAGGACATGGTTGGAGGAAGAATGGGGCCGAACACTGGAAGAAATCTTTCATGAGCACATGCAGGAGCTTATTCTGATGAAGTTCATTTATACCAGTCAATATGAGTACGACTTTCTTTCTTATCTATCACTTTTTGCTATAGAGAATGTGAAGTTAACTTCATGGTGTGTAAAATTTTTTGAAAGGGGCCCCTATGTCTTAAGTATCGCGCTGTGTTACTGTGCTTGCAAAACTGATTACGATAAACTCAAGGATTCTAGGTGGATTCACTGTCACATTCAGCAGACACTACAGTGAAATTGAGTTGCTCACAATGCACTCACATACCCAGAAAAATACAATGTAAACGATCTTGTTTTTTGACTGAATCCATGCACTTTGGTTATAGAGGTAACAGCGCAATTCTTGGGCATGGCAGCCTCATCCCACAGGGCAGAAAGCATCTTCACACTTTCTGTATTGGTGAAATCAAGTCTTAATGAATTTAACGTCCTCAGAGGCCCTTGTTGTTTCAACAATAATTACAAGTTGAATTTGTTATCATAAAGTTTAATATCTGCATATTAAACTTTAAGATAACAAGTTCAACTTGTAATTATTGTCAGTTATTGTTTGTAAATAACAGTGAAATGAAACCACAGATTCACTGTCATTTCTGGCATTTACGTGTTCTCTGCACTCTACCTGCGATTTTGGAGCTTCCTCTTTGGTGCGTGCTGCTTACAGTCTGGCACCTGGTCATTACCTTTTTATAAAATCCCAGCCTCAACCTTGCACTGTGCTAGGAACATCTCCTGCAAAATATAAAGAAAATACAGGTGCTGAGCAGGGTCTCTTATTACCTAATAAGTCATAAGCGATTATTGAGAGGGATTACATCTGTATGAGTCTTTACACAATGTTTTTTTGTTTTTTTAGGAAAAGCCTTCATCGTATACCTTTAAAAGGGACAGTTCACACGAAAAATACATATATTTCCTCCTACATGTAGTGCTATTTTTTATCGAGATTGTTTTGGTGTGAGTTGCTAAATGTTTAATAATCATCCGTAGAATTGCCCGATAAATAAAATGTGATCTTGGGGTGAACTGTCCCTTTAAGAGAGTTTTCATTTTTACATGTGTGTGTAACATGTTCATGTAGCTCTGATGGCTTTAGCAGAAGCTTAGATAATGTTGTGGCTTAACACTGTGATCAGTTATCTTCATATATATCTAGTTCATAATGTGAGATTAGATCTACATCGAAAGCACTAAATAGTGGCAAAAATCAGATCAATTCCAACTAATGTTGTCTGCCATCTTTTGACAGTAACTGCTTGACGTATCGGCGGATCTACCTGCCTCCTGTGAGGCCCTCTGACCTGCTGGCCCCGGGCCTCTTCAAAGGCACATACGGCAGTCATGGCTTGGAGATCGTCATGCTCAGTTTCAATGGTACTTATGCGAGAGCCACCAAGCTCACTGTAAGTTGGTGAATAATTTTTGTCAGATGACATGCTTGCCTTTAAAATAAATTTTTCTAACTAACAGAAATGTCTCACATGCATGTTGATACACGAAAGACTGCTTTCTACAGAAAGACTGCTTTCCTGTGAATCATTTAATGACCCTTAAATGTCCCCAAGGTCATCGTCCTTCTCTACAACAACAAACTATTCAGCCAAAGTTCTTTTAACGGGCAATCCTGCACACAAGGTTAAACATTAAACCTCAAAATTAATCAGCTAATGGAGCAGCCTGTAATTTTACTCTGTCCTGCAGGGAGACCC
Source organism: Plectropomus leopardus (assembly GCF_008729295.1). Taxonomy (NCBI): domain Eukaryota; kingdom Metazoa; phylum Chordata; class Actinopteri; order Perciformes; family Serranidae; genus Plectropomus; species Plectropomus leopardus. The sequence continues at coordinate 24,835,649 of NC_056473.1, forward strand.
AAATGTTCCTGCCGGGCAGCTTACTCTGAATGTTGACCTGAACCGGCCCGTGGTCCTCCCAGACTTGGAGCACCAGCGCAACATAGAGGAGCTTTCCCGGCTGGTACTGGGAGTACACGAGGAAGTTCAGAGAGAAGATCCACAACAGGCCAGGGACACTTCGGCCACAGTGAGAGGTGCAGCAGAGGGGGCCTGCGGTGGTACCAGCGCAGCAGCAGCAGCAGCAGCAGCAGCAGCAGCAGCAGAAGCAGAAGAGGAGGAGGCAGACCATGCTGCCAGTTCAGACGGCTGCGAGCCTGGCCCCAGCAGCAGCAGCAGCTGTCCACCTGAAGCCCAGCCCTTCGTCCTGCCCCTCGGGGTTATGGCTCGCAACGAGGTCTACCCTCGCACATGTAGGAAATGGTAAGAACTCATCTGTAGTGAAAAGTCATTCAGTATTAATTCCAGTGTACAACTGAAATGACTTTGCTCCAGTGTCTGATGCAATTAAGACACAGTGTGCTGATAGGCTGACATCATACAGGCCTCTAATGAATGTTGTGGTGAACGTTGGCTTAACAACTGTTGTGAGAAAACCTGAAACTTCATGTTTTATAGATAAGGATATGTAATTTACAATATCAAATATACTATGGTGATTTTTGCTTTTGACAATTAATTGCAACCTGCAAGAGGAAAGAGAACTGCATATATGGTTTTTATTTAGTTAAGACTTTATTAATTCCACACCGGGGAAATTCACACGTTACAGCAGCTCAACAGTGAGGCGCAAGTGAAAAAATAAGGATATAAATGTGACGAAAATACAAATAAGATCAAATAAAAATAGAATAATATAAAAACTATTTACACCATACACCTCTCACTTACACAGACACTATATATCCATGATTGATAGTTGCACAGGATAATTTTAAAACACACGGTTTGCTGTATTTTGGCAAAGTAAGTGGCTAAATGCTGCACAACAGGAAATTGCACAATAATATGACAGCATACATTTAAAGGATGTGAATAAGGATATTTACATATATGTGTATACAGGCCAATGTAAGTATGTATATGACATGGTTGCATGCTGTGATGACATTATCATCAAACACACTGATTTCACTCAAACATTTCTCATGTCCAATCAGTTTTTCAGGATTAATCCATAAGAAAGTCACTGTAGATCTTTATTGAAAAAAAAAAAAGAAATCATCTATTATTATCAGTTGTTAATTGGTAAAAATACTGCAGTCGTAAGCATGACGCGTGAATAGTTTCTGTATTCACTGTTTGTTAGAACAAATTGTAAAACTCACTGAAATGTATATTCATCAGAAACACTGATTGATTGATAAATTGGTGTTCCTGCATTTCAGCTTCTATGGGACAGGCCTGATCGCTGGGCACGGCTTCACAAGTCCAGAGCGCACCCCGGGGCTCTTTGTGCTGTTTGACGAGGACCGTTTTGGTTTCATCTGGCTGGAGTTGAAGTCTTTCAGTCTGTACAGTCGCCTGACGGACCACCTAGCTCACGCTCACGCCCCAAATATGGAGAGATTTGAGGCCATGCTGTGCAACATGCAGTCCTGGACATCCTGATGCACCAAGTTTGACCCCCACACAATACAATGCATAATAACAACCATTTTACACGAATCACCTCTGTCCTCCGCTGACTGAACGCTACAATTACAATAGCTGTAACTCTCCACGTTCTTTATCTGTTAAACAAGCATTGGGTTTTACTGACTTATTAAGCTACTTAGATCACCCTGACCAAGTACACTCGTGTTGCTGTTCCCATGCAAGCACTTTGAAAGGCCTCCCAAGTCACCGTTTATCACCTCACCTCAGTATGACCTTAATCCTCCAGTGCAGCATGATAACAGGTCACATTAACCTTTTTTATTTATTTATTTATTCCCTGCAGGAGAAAAGGAATGGTATTTCATAACACTTATTATGAATCAAACTGTACGTGCCTCTGATTCTAAAACCATGTCTGTACTTGATAGTGCTTGAAGATGATAAAGGTGTCCAATGTATTCTACTATATAGCATTATATGGATTTCAGTGCCCAACATATTGAACTGCATGCTGCGTTTTATTTAGATCTAATCACATCTCATAACCATTATCTGAACATGATGTTTTATTTTTCTTATGCAGCATGCCTTGCTTTTTTAGTTTTTTTTGCTTTAAAAAAAAAAGACAGCTTCTCAGGTGTTTTTCTCTTTGCCACAAGTCAGTGAAAAAATGGACAAAGTATTTATGTGTACAACAAAAGTGTATTAAGTTAGATTTGTTTAGTAATTTGTCCAATAGGAGTACTGAGTTTTACAACTGGGCAGTTTTCTAACCATTGATAAGAGAGTGTTTGCTGTCTTATCAAACACCGGAGCTACATCATCCAGTTTTTGCCCTTTGAACATACGAGATAGTGATGTGCTCTCATTGGCCTACATCAAACACGCTCGTCACCATACCTAACATAATATTATGTAAGTTGGAAAATGTATCGTACCGCAATAGAATAATAATACCTATACATAAGCTGATCAAAATATCAGAATAATACAGGTTTATGCGCTTATATAATGATGGTCTGAAACAGAAACTTCTCTTACCTTTGAAATGTATTCCATTTGTTGTTTGTTTAAACGGCCGACATAACGTTTGCCTGGCTTTTTATCTGCAAAGTTTTCCAATTCATCTCGAACTTGAGACTAAGCTAGCTGAACATTATACAAACTAACAGCTCAAAGTGCATCTCAAAGTACCAAGTACGTGTCTGTATGCCTCATTACGGCCTGAAGGTGTTGCCCAGTAGCTTTCTTCCTCCAAGTGCACTTTTCTGGGCAGTATAGTGAATCATTCAAAACCACTGGCCAGCACTTTTATATCTGACTGCAGCTTTACTAACATTTGCAAAAAAAGTGTCTGCTAAAACGCCATCAACTTAATTTTAACACTTTTTATTCATTTCCTCTCAAATTAAGTATAATTGTTTTTTACATTCTCCTATCTGTAAGCCCTCTGCACCCAGCTGTTTGAATGATTTGCCTTGGAAAAGTGTTGCTTTGTACCATTTTCAATGCGATACTCCTGATTTTGTTGAAAACAAATTAAGTTCGACCTATTGAACTGCTCACATCAGACTTCAGGGAGCTTTTCAGCTTAAGCGCTCTTCTCAGTAATAAAATATTCAAAACTGAAAACAACATTTTTTCTTATCTTTTTTGTTTTTTTGATGGTTTGCATGTGTTTCCCACTGCTGCTCTCAACTATCACCTAAAAGGCTTATCTCTTTTCAGCTGGATTTTTATTATCATGTAATAAAATGTTGCAGCCCTAAACACCAGCACTGTATTACGTAAGCCCCCCTTACTGTTGTTAACCTTCAAGTAAACCATGTGCACCTTTAACACAATAGTGTTGGACTAGTACAGAAACCCTGGTTACAAGTTTGGCTTTTGACCTGGGTCCATGTTAAGTCAATCACACCATCAGCCTCTGTGTGTGTGTGTGTGCGCGCGCGCGCATGTGCGTGCGTGCGTTCATTTGTGCGAGTCAGGGATACAGACAACACATAACGTAATAGTAAAACATTTCACATAACAGGTCCAGATGATTTTATTTAAAATTAGAATCCAGTTCATTTAGGAGTTATGAAATAAGAGGGCAAACACAGTGGGGGTAACACATGATTACAGGTACACGTCTGCTACATAATACTCCCTGTAGCAATCTACCTTGGAGTCACATTTATGTTTATTTCACAAACTGGCTACTAAAAGTATTCTCCCAACTTGAAATCTGACCCGCTACCACCATCTCACCCACATTTTTAATTGTGTAATCTGAACATCTCATTAATATATATTTTGAAAGGATTTCCTTTCCAAATTTCATAAAATGCACAGTGCTTTGAGCAGACGGTTTCAAGCTTGACAACAAAAACATCATAAATCGTTCCCTTTGTATTTTCTTCTGGGGTATTTGTTAATGCAGTTGTAAAGACTGATCAGCTGCAACAAAAAGTACCACAAAAGTATTATTAGTAGTATTATTACTATTGTGACTGCAATATGTGGACTGCTTTTTGACTGACTTGTTTGTGGTTGAAGATAGAATCAATATATTTTTTGTGTATATGTTATGGAGAAGGAGAGGTGACTATTCTATAACTCGCTGTGCCCCATCTTCTCTTTGTGTTGTTGGATCTTCTCCGGGAGAGTCTGAGTCAAGAGGACAAACCGGTCCTTCTTCAGGTGCTGAGCAACTACCTGCTCCTTTAAATCAATTGACAGATAGTGTTCTTCTGCTTCATACTTTGGCCAGTGGACAAGGCCAGCCCCATTAGGAGACCTACACACAAACAAAAAAAGTTAGATACAAATCTGTCTCCATGTTTATTATATATATCCTGTAATGAAGGTGAATTCCTACCCTGTGTGAGCAAAGTTGCCCCAGTAGTTCATCATGATTCTGCTCAGCTCTTCCTCTTCTTCAGAGCATGAATCTAAAATAAACATTTTGTGTAAAAACACCACACAAATCCAGATTTTTGGTGCTCTATAAATAGTAATTTAATTATTGCACATACCATTAGGTATTGTGACATGGGCAGTTGTGAAGCAGTATCCTAATACTGTGAAGAGTTCATCTCCGTGGTCACTCCCAACAAAGCTAGGCCTCTTCTTTTGCAGAAGTTTGGGTGCATACTGGTACTTATACAGGTACACAGGGGCACCTGCATCTGGATATAGATGAATGAGTGTAATTTAATTTATTAGTTTTTTAAGGTGATTAGCAGTCATTATTAACAAGTGGTTCTTAAATAAATTTTGTATAATATTGTGTAAATAAAATACCTCTGTGGGCATTAACAGCCTGAACAGCTGGAATATTGAAGAGCATATCTCCAAGGATCTCAGTGAACCCATCTCTGTTTTTCACACGATCTTCACCGGTACCAATGTATTCATCAACTAACATTTCTCTTAAGACTGCATCTTTGGGCTTGAGAAAATGAGAAACAAATCTGTCAGAGCAGTTTGAGCATGATGAAGCAGAGTAATATTATAATGTCCAGCACCGTCTGCCTTACATCAGGGAAGAACATGAACAGTATGTTCAGAATTTGCTCTCGATCCAATCCCTCTGTCCAGTTTGAAGGAAGAAAGAACTAATGGAAGAAAGTTAATATTTCAAACATGTACAAAAGCAAAACAACATGTTTTCATGGTCTCGTGGAAGTCAGTGTGCTCTTCAGTCAAAGAAATTTCAGTATAAAAAAAGCATTTACACTTACACCAGGCAGTAACCAGCCCCCTTCATCATTAGTAACACCAGTCATGAATGGTACAGTGAGAAGTTCATGTGAACGGTAGAGCTCATCCACAGGTTTTGTCATGAAGTGTCCATCAATATTTGTAGTAATTCTCAATGTTGGATCCTTAAGAGAATAAAATGTGTAAAAAAAAAAAAAAAAAAAGGTTTAGACAAAAACGACATAAATACATAAAAAATAAAATTTAATTTACATTTTACCGAAGAATTTTCAACAAAGCTTTGCATATGATATCTCACCTGTCCAAGAGCTACAATGGTGTCAATATCAAGGTTTCTCATGCAATCAGCAATCTTCTCTGTACTTTCAAGGCTACAGCCAGATGAATTTGCTATCACCTGAGGCCAGATATGTGGGATTTATTTCAACAATTTAGATGCATTGTGATATTGTGCACTGAAAAATCCCACTGATATTAACCTGAGTCACTGGTAGAGGATCATAGGAAAGGACCAAATCCATTGCAGCAGTGCCACTCTCAGCAATAGCACGGTGGAACAGGCCTTTAGACAGTGGCGAGAGAAGCTGTTCAAGTAACAGAAAAAAAATGAATTACCACCACATGGATGTATGCCTCTGCAAACCAATTATCCAGGTTTACATCCCTGTCAGTGAACACTTAAAATTACCTCACACACATCTTTAACCTGGCAGCACTTTTTATGCTCTCAGAGTTGAGAAGCCTATGAGAATCTTATGAGCATAGTAAAAGGAGACTAATCTGAGCAGAAAAGAAATTCCCCTGGGAACAAGAATAACAAAGGTGGAAGGTCAAAGTGACCTTGACCTTTAACCTTCAACCACCAAATTCTAATCAGTTCATTCTTGACTTAAAGTGGATGTTTGTGCCAAATTTTAAGAAATTTCCTGAGGCTAATCTTAAAAAATAACGTTCATGAGAATAAGACAGATGCAAGGACAAAGTCACCTTGACCTCTGAACACCAAAATCTAAATAGTTCATCATAGAGTTTTAGGTGGATGTTTGTGCCAAATTTGAAGAGATTCCTCAAACGTTCTTAAGATATGAAAAGGGAGATGGACGGACAGACAAACAACCTGAAAGCATAGTTATGAATATTACACAAGATTTCTGAAAATAAATATTCCTATTCTTGTCTCTACACGGTGAAGTTTTATATGGAAATTAATCCTTACATGAAAGGACACGCTCACTCCGCCAGCAGACTCCCCAAATATGGTAACTAAATCTGGGTTTCCTCCAAAGTTATGAATGTGCTTCTGGATCCACCTCAGAGCTTCTACCTGGTCCAACAGGCCAAAGTTTCCTGACATGTGCTCATCTCCAGTGCTGGAATGAACATGCGATTATAGTCTACCACACTTTTCACATTTTTTCCAGATTAAAAGTAGCAGACTATAATCATTGTATGTTTTTGTTTTAACTCGAAGTGATTTGAGGTTTTACCTGAGAAAGCCAAGAAGTCCCAAGCGGTACTGGATCAGAACCACAACCACATCCTGGTAAGCAGCCAGGGCAGATCCATCATACATGGAAGCTGACCCCATAGAAAACCCTCCACCATGGATCCAGACCATGACCTGATAAGGTAATAAAAGACCTTGATCTTTTCCACAAAGCATAAAGCACATTTTTATTGTATTCTGTCTGCACTGATACAAGTATTGATCATCAGTCCATTTACAGTCTTTTTCTAAATCTGAGCATCATTATTACTCATAATATCATGATGGATTGTTAAAAAAGCAGTCAAGACAATTTTCCATGAACACTATGCAAAGCTGAATCTGTGAGCAGCATCAGTTCAAACCTGCAGCAACTTACTGGGAGCTTTGCATCGTGCGCTCTGTTTGCTGGAGTGTAAATGTTGAGGTAAAGGCAGTCCTCTGAAATGTCTGGAATATCTACCATCAAGCCACCGAGTTTTTCAAGCAGATCTATGCTAAATTGTTTGTGCTGAACACACCTGAAAAAGAGACAAGTTTTTACTACAAGTACTGGACTTAATTACTCTAAGTGTGTTATGCAAAAACTGAAGCACTGGAAGGTCTTACATAGGTGGCTGCTGGGTGGCGTCTCTCACTCCTTCCCATCCCTCCACAGGCTGAGGTGCAGCCAGTCTCAGAGCAGGGCCTACAGGTGGCTTGGCAAATGGGACACCCAGGTAGGCATGGACCCCAGTCTCCTTCCCCTTTACAGTCACATATTGACCTCTCAGGCTCCCGAGCTTTGTGTGGACTTCAGGTGCTGTCAGGACATGTCACATATTGGGACTAAATCAGAATCATCATGTCACGCAATCTATCAGTTCAATGTACAATACATGGAATATGTCAAGGTATGTCACGTAACTGTAGTAACCTCTCTATATATTACTCTATGGTATCACAGTTTATTAAATACAATACTGATGCAGACCTGTTGGTGGATCAAGATAATCTGCAGTGGAAAACACGCCCCTTTTACCCGTTTACTCAAACTGACACTGTGCTGGTCAGGTTGCAGAGCTACGCCCTAGTTCACCTTTGACCCCTGAATGAAATGGGCTGCTGCTACACAACTTATGAATACAACATCCATTTTAACCCCAAATAGGTTATTTAAAATAATGTTACTAAATCGTGTGCTGAATGTTTACTCTTTTGTTAAGTTGTGTTAAGCTAATCTCTGCTGTTAACCTGATGAGTAACATGTTATCACTGTAGAAAAATGGCTGTTAAAAAGAAGGAAGAAAAACTGATTTCTCCTTTCAGAAGAGGATGTATCACATTGCTCCATTCTGGCAGTTTTACACCACAGAATTTGGTAGCAAAGTTCTGTTCACACCCACAGTCACACTCATGTTATTCTGAACCAGCATGAGATCAGCAAAAGATATGATTGACCTGAATATTTGTAAATGGCAATCTGCCTGGCTCTTTAGGGGGAGGAGTTTCACCTTTAAACACAGTCAGCATCGCAATCATGTAGGTAAAAGATGACTTGGGTTGCAAGTCAATCAGTCATTCAACAAGAAGTCAACAACACATGCAGATCAATGAAAAATACATTTAAATAAGACACACTATAACTTGAGTGTGTTACTCACACTAACAGTGCAGTCAGATTTACGTTTACAAGCAATAACTGCTGACGCCATTAACACTGTGCAAAGAAACTGGTTTTCTCATACTTACCATTCTGGTCTGCAGCTACACAGAGAAATAACACAGACGTTAGAAGGAATGAAGTCTGTTTTGCACGGATCTTCATGGTCTCTGTGTAGATTGCGTAACTGCGGACTTCCAAAGGGAACCAGCGCAGAGACAAGACGACGCTTCCCCCGAAGCTCTGCCGTTGTAACTTTGACCAAACCACTCTTGCACTAGGTATTGCGTACAAGATAAGGCGTGACTCAATGAGTTTTATGTCACAGCAAGGTGAGCAACAGAAAGCAGACTTCCCGCCTCCAAACTGCCTCCTGTCACAATAGTGCACAGCTCAAAGCATGTTCTCATTAAAGAGACTCTCTCAACTGTGTTCTGAAGGCCTTAAACATAATACTGGACCTGTTTGTGCATTTTCTCGGCTAAATTGACCTTCTACTGTGTCACTGGCTTGTAAAATGGTTAAACTGTCAGTTTAACCCAGATAGAAGTACAATAATATTGTTTGCACAACAGAACAACATCTCCCATGAGCCACACAGACACAGAAGCTTTGTCACAGGCTCTTGGGAACTGTAGTTTTTTAGAGTATCATTGCACAAAATTATTGTTGCACCTGACTGAAGAAACCAAAAGAACCTCAATACAGTTTGGAGTACAGTTACATGATTGGCACCCATCAGCCCACACCATAATATTCCCTGTATTTCATTACCATTGCTGGTAAAATTACTTTTGAAGTGTAGTAGGTTACAAATTATTAATTACCCTGTTAAAGATGATCAAATGTAATGTATTTGAATTACTTCATCAAAGTAATGAAACAACTGCTTATAAGTTATTACTTAAGATTACTTTTCTAATTTTTTTAAACTGGGCAAAAAAAGCTGAAAATGTCAGGAAATGGGTCGTGCCAAGAAAGGATTTTCCTTCAAAGTGAAAAGATGTAAGTTACCAGAATGAATGTTATATTCTATATAAACATTTTGACTGAAAATTAGGAATGGATAATTATGCGCCATTTTTTTGTGCTGCCGATATCCCAGATGCCAATAAATAGTCATGAAGTCTCTTCTGTAGTGGGGGCAATCATCATATAATGCATACTGTTATCATGATGGCCAGCCAGCAGATGGAGACATAAAATACAGTGCTTTTCAGTGTGTGTGATATTCACTCATTGGGCAAAGTAAGAAAAATACTGCAGGTTAGGGTAGGTTAGGGTTGTTCACGTTCATTTTGTCAGTAAAAAAAAAGAAGAAATAAAAGTGATATTGGCAAAAATCAGCATGTTGGCCGACTGTTATATTTCATTTTAACGCCAATATCCGCCCATATTATCATGCATCCCCACTGAAAATAATGTATTTTGATGTAATACCTTTGTAATCATCAACATTTTAATTAAAGCCTAACTCAGAGCAGTACGCTAGCCGGTGTTGTGGCGAATCTATGTTTTGTTTTCTTTATTGAAATCCCCATTTTTAACTAAAATAAATGAAAACAGATACATGTTTACATTTGTTAATAAAGCGTATTCATACAATATATGACTAAACAATGTTGAGAAAACTTTCGTCAATAGATGTATCAAAACAAATATTTCCGAGTGAACTTAGCAAGCATGTGGGCCAGTGGCGCAATGGATAACGCGTCTGACTACGGATCAGAAGATTCTAGGTTCGACTCCTGGCTGGCTCGTCATTTTTCTTCTTGCATGACAAAGATTAACCGTGTCTAACTTATATTTATGACCATCTTTCTCAGATATAAAGCCAGCTACTGTCACATGTCAGTCGGCCAATCGCGTTGCGTATTACTATCAAAACTTCTACCAACATTTGACCAGTCAGATGCTGTCTCTCTACTTGTGATAGAGTGAAATGTCCTTCCCAGTGTGGTCGAGGCTGCTTTGTTTTGTCACACCGACGGTGCTGTCGATCTCCTAGCGGACATGCACAAAGCAAGTGATCCTAAAAAATGTTAAAAAACTAAGATATTAAACGGACAATTCTGGGACATCCGTATAGAATTACTTTTAAGTAACCCATAACAATAAACTTACTACTTTCAGTACACATTTTTTTCTTTAGTTGTGATACATTATAAATATAACCTTAGTTAGCAACCCCTTCAGAAATTAAGATCACCATGATGATTTACATCGAAGGCATTTTAGGTTATTGAATTAATGTGATTTTTTTCAGTTTCAAATAGCTTTATTAAAGGTCTGTGTACAAAACATATTGAAGTGATATAAATCAATTACAACGAAACAATCAAACAAAAAACAGAAATAGAAATGCCAGGGGACAGTAGGCCTATACATACAAAGCCAAAGAACCATATTCATTCACACAAATACATTAAAATGGTGCACAAATTCATTGTCTTGATAGCCTACTTGTTTTCTTGAGGAGAAGATGTATTGTTTGGTTTCATTTTCAAGTGCAATAAGTGAGAGTCTAGAGTTATTGTGTTTAGATTTGTAGATAAGATATTTTGCCAAAAACAATTATTAGGATAATAATATAATCTTTGATTTCACTGCCAGTGCATTTATTGAAACCAAGCAAAACACTCTCTTAGTGCCAAAATAGGCAAGAAAGTGTTTTTGGGGGATAGGCACAGGATGAACAATTTATATTGATATCCTTTTTTCTTGTTTTTGAATTTACATTTTACACAATATTAATAATACAAAATATAAAACAAAAAGTAATAAACACACCACACATGACACAAATACAAAGACAGTTTGCCAAAGATTAGAGAGTAAAATAAAGATATTATTATAATACACTTGTGAGAGGGTTATGCCATGGTTTCTGCCTTCTGTCTAAAAGGTTCAGATTCAAATTGATTTTTCATGGCTTAGCTTAATAAAGCCTCACGAGATTATATTTAACAGGGTAATATCTGTGTATAATTTTAAGAACACTTCCCTTCTTTTATTAGTCAACAAATACTTGGAGGTTAAATTCCTTTTTTTCAGTTAAAGTCCTCTGTAAAGCTGTTCCAATGGGTAACCACATACAAAACATCTCTCTGAAATAAATTAGGTTTCCTCTGTTACTATTTGGCAGAAAAAAAGCATATCTGACTCACAGGGGTGCTGGGAAACAGTAATCAGTTTTTATGGCTAAGCGCGTGTCCATAATCGAGGAATATCACTCTTTTTAGTAAATTCTCTCAATGTAGTTTTATAGATATAGACATAACAAGTTAAGCACACTTTTTTTTTTAAATGAATCACTGTTACATCTTTTGATACATGTGCATGTTTCTTGTACTGTGGTGTCTAGCGGCTGCAGACTGCTTTCAAGCTTTGGTTCCCCGGAATAACTCAAGAGCTCTGCATGTGAGGAACAAGGCGAGGGCTCATCTCTCGCGAGGAACGACGCCGTTATCGGAATCTCTACAAACAACACGAGAATTCATCATTCACACGGTAATATAACCCAATCTTACACGGTACATGTGTTGTGTGCCAGCAGTGGGGAAAAGAAGGTGTCTCAAAATCATATTTTATTGTTAAATCTACCAACAGTTCACGATTCTTGCAATATATTTAGGCGGCCTTTAGGCCTAACTAGCATGCTAACCACCGCGCTAGCTTAGACACTGACTCATTTGCAGCGCTTCGTCTTTAACGTTAGCACGCAAATCCGATTTTGTAGCAGTGCTAACCTAGCTAACATTAGCTTATATGTGTTTTTGCCAAGGCTAGCCTGCTAGCTAGCGTCCATGCAACATTGAACGTTTTGCCGAAATGCTGCAGCAAAAACATCAGCTATGATATACTTAATGAAATTAAAGGAACACATAGTCGGAAACACGTCAACTTTACGGTTTGTTTTGTTTTGTTTTACCCCCAATTCACATCGTGAACAGACCCCCGCCCAGGTAGCTAATGTTAGCCGCTACGTCAGTTAGCCAGCGTTCATGTAGCCATATTAACGTAGTTGGTCAGGCTAGCAAGACTTTACCAGTGTAGATGATATTTAAATAGATGGGTTACAACGTAATATCTAGAGTGTCAGGGCCTTGCCAAAATAGCAAAAAAAAAAAAAAAATACTCTTGCTACTACCAGAGCTAATTCAAGCTAATATCGCTTAATAAAAATGCTAATGCTATTCATTTTTAAATGAGGTGTCACTGATAATGACAGCATTTTCTATAACATTTCAAAACTGCACTTGAGTATTTCTGCTTTTCCCATGCATGTAAATAGGAATAAACCCAGGGAGTGACAGGCACATAATGCATCCAGATACCCCTCTCTCTCTCTCTCTCACACACACACACACCCACCCAGTTACTGTTACTTGTGTCTGTCACTATTCCCGGACTCTCTGCAGGAGAGTTAATGCATTCCTGATTGAGTCGGAGTTTAAGTGATTGATACTGTCACTCCGCTTGTTTGTGTGCCTGTCTCTGTCTCTCTCTCTGCAGAAGACATGTCCCTGTGCATGCTGTACAAATACACGATGGATGCATTCCTGTTTGATTCAGAATTTAAGTGATTGATGAAGTTCACGATGCATCCTTACATTTTCCCATACACTGTAAAGTAAAGGGCTTTGCCATTGTGAGTGCATTATTCCATATGGTGTCTGCCCTGCCATGCATCAGTTATAGTAGTCTCTTTATTTAAGATACAGACCTTAGTAAAGCTGGGTGTTTATCTTATTTTTACAGTGGCCTACAAGTGTTGCATGCTCCATCTTTAGAAGCTCTGAAATTCAAGTTTCACTCTTGTTTGTTTGTTTATTTGTTTCACATAATAGAAAGCAACAATGAGGATAAAACATATTAAAAGTACATGTAAGGGTGTGGTAGAAACCTATACTGGCGTAACTCTCATGCTTTTATGTCATAAGATGCAAATGTACTTGGATGAAAGCTGAAAAAATCTCAAAAAGTAGCCTTAAATACATAGAAATGACTACACTTTTGAACTTTAATTGGTAGAGTGATGCATAGAAATGAATAATTGCACATTTTTGTGTTTGTATCTATCTGTACAAATCAGTACAGTTATGCTGACTCATGAATAGTAATTGCATGATCATAACTAAAGAGCAATTTTAATTACATAACACGTCTTTAACCAATATGGTCTAATCATGGATAGGTATCATTTCAAAGTGTAGACAAACAGGATATCAGTAGGGGACAGAAAAGCAGTTTTGTGTAGATCAAATGGTCATCAAAACTAAACAACTACAGACTAGATTAAACATTACAAAGGGCAAATAATAAAGTGTTAACTGGAAAATTGAAAAGGCATGCATATAGCAAAAACAAAACATCTAAAGCAAGGGCAAAAAAAGCACATGATGCAACCAAAAATCAAGCAGCAAGACTAAAGCATAATACACAACAAAGAGGCTAAACAGTATTTAGTATTACACATAGCATGTCGTAATTGTTTGACAAACTAGTCAAATTTAAGAGCATCGTCGCCAGTAATGCAGTGGCAGCAACAGACTCAGCCTTACAGTAGGATGTTATTAGAAAGTTATTTATCTGTCTTGCTAAGTTGAACAAGTTTTCCTTTCTTATTTCAGTTGTGAACAATGTCGGAACAAGAGTTGGGTGAAATTGTGCAGATAACAGTGGAGGAGTTCAACCAGGAAGATCGAACAGGTAAGATTCTTGTGAAACAATATGAAAACTTGTTGTTTTACATGTTGTCAGTGTAAAGTGAATTGCTGGATATTTACATTATCTGACCTATGTACCAGATATAGTTTGGTTCCATATTAGGCAAGTGCAGCATTATCAAACATAGATATTTAGTAAATAGCAATTACATGAATTCTAATGTAATTGAAGTTTTAATGCAAGATTACTTCAGGGCAAGTGTGTGCTGTAGGACTGTATTATTTATTACTCTGCATATTAAACACTGTGTGGGGTCAGGACATGGTATCATCAGATTCTCAGTACTGTTGCGTCGGATTGGAGCAGGTGCACAGCTTCAATCTGTCCAATCTGTCCATCCTATAGTGAAATCCAACAAAAGGCTGCCATGTGCTGTTTTGAAGTTGTCTTTATATTTGATTCATGCCAGAGATGCTGGACAATCATGAAGATGATGAAGAAAGGCCACAAAAGAAAAAGAGGAAATTAAGTAACAGCCAGGAGAATAACAACAACAACAACCAAGACATATCTTTTATTAAGGTACCAGCTCTCTATAATGGACACTGTCCAAAGCTCCTATATTTATCTATATTTGAAAATATGAGAATAGGATTTGTTTATTAAATTACAAATACCACATCTTACTCTTGGGTTTCCAGAACCTTTTGGTCTCATTCACTGCATCAATCAGCAATCGACTTGAGGGAATTGAATCAAAGTTACAGGCTCTGGATGCTACATGCAAAGCCCTTGGACGCAAACTGGACAGCATGGTACCTTGTGCAAAGAGTCCCATCCAGGTTCCTATGGTTGCAGGGTCTCCTCAGGGGGCCACTCAAACATGGAACAAAGTGCGCTGGTAAGATACAAGTGTTTTTCTACTAGCATATTGTCTCCATGTAGGCTTGGAGCACAGTCACTGGAGATCAGTTAAAATTCTGAAGCCATAGTAAGTGTAATCTAAATTGTGCTTTTTGTTATTTTACAAAGCTGTATTGTGATTACAGGAGCTACCAGAACCACGTTACGTATACTTACTTAAAACTGTGCAAAGCATGCACACCTGTGCCGGTTGACAAATGCGTTTTGATCTTCTCCTTCAGTGTTGTTCCACAAACAAATGTGATTGTGAGCAGTGAACACCCGAAGGGCACTTCTAGCCAAGAAGACACCCCTCTGGAGAATCTGCTTAGCAAGTGAGTTAATCACATCGACACACTAAATGTCTAGTGTGAACTGAGGTCAGAAATTTACAAATGTTCCCCAACACTTGAGGCAGACGAGGCAGTTAAGGACTGTTAAGACTCAATTCTAAATTCCTCATACAAGATGCTAGATGCAAGATGCTCTCAGTATTTTAGCTCAACTGGTTACAAATTTTGCTTTTTCTTTCCAGCACAGTGACCAGGAAGCGTCAGAACACAATCCTGGTAAAGGTGCCGGGCCCCGAGGAGAGTCAGGAAGAACAAGAGAGTGGCTCAGAGGCCAGTGACACTGTCTCTAACAGCGGCCAATCCAGCAATGCACAAAATGGCCCAAATGTCACATTAATTACGCTCAATTCAGAAGGTATGACATCCCACTGCTGATTTAGACACAGAAACACACATTTATTCATTATTGCTATTGTTACCTTGGAGTCAGTGTATAGACGTGAACACACTGGCTATACTGACAATGTTTAGGACCATGTTATATTTTTAAGAACCATGTCCCTGATTTTTAAGATTTTGTTTTTCGCATACATTCATTCGTCAGCATTTTCTGCATTTATTTGAAAGCCTGTCACTGTGACAAATCCAGATAAGTACTAACATAGGTTGACCAGAAGCAAGAAATATTATACTTTTATTGGTTTAAAATCTTTTTTTTTTTTTTTTTTTTTAACTTTTGGCTAAGTGTCTCCAGTAAGACAAATTAAATACAATCATCAAATGTCCGAGTGGTAAACAGCTGCATTTCTATAGCACTTTTATTCAAAATGCTATACAGTACCCTTAACACACACACACACACACACACACACACACACACACACACACACACACACACACACACACACACACACTAAGTGTGTGCCAGTAAACTACCATGCCAGGTTTGACCATCAGGGTTTGGGGTTCATTGTCTTGCCCGTGACTGTTGGACAGATGGACAGAAGGAGCTGGTGTTTTTTTTGGACGTGGCTAATGTGACCCTTCAGATGGTGTCCATATTGAATGGAAAGCAAACTGTGCTGATGTGTCATGTTCATGTCCCTGTGGTTTTGTCTCAGACTGTCCCAATTAAGGCTCTGAGTGGTCATTCATGTTTTCGGTAGCTTTGCTCAGCGGTTCTTGTTGAGCCAGAGAGAGAACAGTTCATTTTTAAATGTGCAAATCTAAATGAGGGCCACATTGTTGTTGCTGTGTTGGTATTTTCTGGGATTGCTGGTTTGGTTATTTTCAATGAACTTGGACGTTCTTAGTTATCTTCAAAGGCAAACTATTATTCATTTATATGCAGCTGTGGGTTACCATGATATAACTGTTAGTCAGCATGAACTTGATGGTACCATGTGGTGTTCAGAACAGTGTGTCTCGTGCCGTGTTTGTGTGTTTGTTTGTGTGGTAGATTTAACAGCAAACATACGCTTTGAGCAAACAGCCAAACCACATACTCTGCTTTTTAATATCTTCGATAATAACACAGTTTTGCCCATAGGTCACCTACTTCTCATTTGTTGCCACAGGGGTGTGCTATTGTACTATGTGAAGTATCTCTGTGGCTCTGTACCAGTGTAGTATTTGTCAGCCTGTGACTCAACACATGTACATGTCATAATGTGGATATATTTTGCTTTTCTTCAGTAAAGGGAAGCAGGGTATAATTCACATACTGCTTTAAATCTCAGTGATATTTACAGGCTGCAGGTTTACTGAAAGAGAGCAGTGTAACCATGTTTAAATAACTGTTCCTACTCCTGTTACCTCTAGATGATTACCCAGCGGGTACCTGGTTGGGAGATGAGAACAACCCAGAGATGCGTGTTCGTTGCCCAGTGTCCCCAGCTGACATGCTCCACATCACCACAAACTGCCGCACAGCAGAGAAGATGGCACTGACACTATTGGACTACTTGTTTCATCGGGAAGTCCAAGCCATGTCAAACCTCTCTGGCCAGGGCATACATGGCAAGAAACAGCTGGACCCCCTCATGATCTATGGCATTCGCTGTGAGTCATCTTGTGATATTATTACAACCATCTAGTATTGACAGTAGTTTCAGTTTCATGCCACCTGCTTCACTTTGTGGCACTATATTTCTTTAGGTCTTGAGCAATACACCTGGGCCCCAAAAAGCTAAAGATTTATTGTGATGTTTAAATATGAAAAAATATTGAATTATGTTGCTATCCTAACTCATTATATATGTCCCCCCCCCCCCAAAAAAAAAAAACACACACAAAAGGCCCTCAGATACCTAAAATAATATGAAACTCACTGGAATATTACTTATTTACTGTGCATTTCTACTGTGGAAAAAAAAACATTGTAGTCCTATGACAATTGTCAGAGACATGTCAGTAGTTACATCGGAAAGTCAGATTTTATTTACAAATTATAACAATTAAAATATGATGTATTATTATTCATGAAACTATCCAGCATTATATCAGAATTGAAAGCTCCACCTTAAACAGATATCGAATACATTTAACTACATTGTGCTGACAATGCCTTAACAGTTAACATTTTTGCTTCTTCCACCAATACCTATCCCAACATTCCCAGTTAGAGAAGACAGAGATTGCTTGGGGCCCCAAATCGCTAAAGTGCCCCCGACAAATACACACACGATTGCTGCTACTTGTGATCAGAAACATCAGTGAAATAAACTTAGAAGATGCGATAATTTTCAATCGGGGTAATAGTTGCTTGCTTTGACATAACCACGGTGGTTATTAAGTAGAGCATGATTTTAAATAGCAGAAGTATTTTGCCCATGCTCTACTCTGTTTAATCAACTCTTTTTGAATGTATCCCGTGCTCAAAGTGCACCAACTTTGACTCTGCATGTCACTGGGTCCCCAGCGATACACCCGCCAAGTGTGAAGTAGATTGTACGAACGGTTCTTGAGATATATGTCACACACAAACACACACACACACACACACACACACACACACACACACACTTACAGACAGAGATTCCTGGCTTTATAGTTAGATAAATCTCACTCAGCCGGGCCTTTAATCCATGCCCCCTTACAGCAATATATGAACTCTCTGAGACCTTCCCACATTTCATCTTCGTTCCATTACAAAGTGGCACTGAATTGAACACAGAAATAGACTGCAGTCTGTATTCCCAAGGCAAGTTACAACAACATGCATTCATCATTGCACACACGCATTAATGTGCAACACATTTTAAAACATACCAGACTGTAAATGACAAGCACATGTCTGCTAGAAAGTTCACCCTCAATTCAGAGAACTCTTTGATTCCTGATGAAGCAGAGTAATGGCTATGAGGGTAGACAGACAGATATTTATGAGGGTCCTGTGCCTATATATTATATTTATATGGGTCATATTGCAGTTTAAAAAGGGGCTTTGTTAGCTTGAGCCTTTACTTCAGAGTTCACCTTGTGCCCCCTGCAGGAGCTTTTAGTTAATACCCCCCATGGCATACATAAGTGCTTGTCTACTTAGTTACCTGTATTTCCTCTTAGCAGTGTGAGTGTGTGTAGTTACATGCAGATTTGGCCTGACATAGAGGTATGCAAAAGCTGGAGCAGGGCCAGGTGACTTTTGGGTGACTCATGCTGCCTGCATAAAAAAAAAAGGAAAAGGAATGAAGAAACAAGTGCCCTGCCTGCCTGTACAGGACCCATCAGGTGTGAAAGGGCTGCCATACACCACTATCCCACTATCCGCAGATGCCCCTCAGCTCTCCTCTGTCTCATTTTCTGCCCTCAGGCTGTGGCTTCGTTGTTAATTTATGTAGAAATGAGCTGTCAAGCAGCTCACCTCCTTTTAAACAGTTCAAAACATTGAGGTAGACAGCCACTAAATTCAGCTGCATCCAGTCTCACCTGCTCATGTCTCCATGGAGGGAGGGATGAGGGACAGTCACAGACCTGTGTTACCACTGCTTGTCAACATGTAAGCGGAGCAGAAGTAAACAAAATCAGGACATTTATTACTTCAGTTTTAATATATGTATTTTAAGTGCAGGTGAAGTGGCCCTGTTACAAACACTTTGTCCTGCAGCTTATTACTTACACCCAGCCGATTTGCAGCAGATATCCTGGCTGCTATGACTTGAATTGCTGATGATGTTACCCTCAAGTTTATGTAAGTGACTACTTGCTAGTTTTCTCCACTAATGCTCAGAGTAGGCTATTTATTTTCCTACCCTACTGAAACAGAAGGGAGGAGGCAAATAAATGGAGGGAATTCCTGTGGCAAAAGGACATTTTGAAACTGAAAATAAAATAGCCCAGAGACTGATCAGTTTTGAGACACGATTCACTATCAGCAATCAAGCCGTCAAATATTTGATTGATCATTTATACAGTAATGTGATGACCTTTGACCTCTCTGTGTTCCCACAGGCCACTTGTTCCACAAATTTGGCATCACTGAGTCAGACTGGTATCGCATTAAGCAGAGCATCGATTCAAAGTGTCGCACCGCCTGGAGACGTAAGCAGCGTGGTCAGAGTCTGGCTGTCAAGAGCTTCTCCAAACGCACACCTCGTAGCACAGCCCCAGGTAAAGTACACATTATTATGAGGGGGCTGGAGAGCATACATTTATATAACTTTTGTGCATCAGTACCATGGCACATGCTTTGTAGGATGTTGTCTTGTTTGTGTGTGTGTGTGTGTGTGTGTGTGTGTGTAGTTTATATGTACAGACACTGCTGAACTCAATAACTCAAGAAAATTACATAATAACAACTTAGTATTTACATCCCACGTACCCCTAAACAGTGAGGACTGGAGTTAAATATTTGTTCACTTTGCTGCATTAATATGCATACTATGTGATGGAAAAATAGTGTGACACAACAAAAGAAACAGCAACAATGTCAGAGAGAAAGAGAAAAAGATAATGTTAAATCCATAAAGAAAATAATGTTATAGTTCTCAAATCTAAGATGACCTTCCAGTTTCAAATATCTTCTTTTCAGAACATTTGCATTTGGTCTCCAGAAAACTACACTAAACTGATATGACACAGAATCATTTATATGATTGGACTAAAATCCAGCAAGTCAAACATGAGATCACGTTCAGACATCACATTCAAATCAACCTTTTCAGCTTGTGAATCTTTGGGTTTAAGAAATCCTAATAATGCAGAACCTTCTGACAACTTTCTTGTGAAATGCTTTGGGAGTGAGCACATTAACATTTATCTTTGTTGCGTGAGAAAACTAATATCTACCTGGCTCCACTCTCATGTGTCTTTATCGGCTGATAGCGTTGCTATGATTCTGTGGTTGTTTCCTAATCAAACAAGGTGCACAGTTGTGAGAACCAACTGACCCCCCCAAAAAAGAGACATCTGCATTTTTTTTCTTACAGGCCAGCAACACCACCACTGGTTTTCACTTTGGACTGTTATCAGTGAAACGGCATGTTACATTAGTTGGTTCCTGGTTATGGAACTAATTAACTTTTTTTTAAAAATCTGTTTTTTTTAGCTTTGAACTGATGCTCAACCAATTTAAGTGGAATCGGGAAAATTGTTTTCTCTCTGCAAACTTGGAGGAGGTTCTCAGCGAAGGCAGCCTCTTCATCATCTTGAGAGTGAAAGCTTTCTCAGTGTTTCTTGCATGTCTGAAATATAAATGTGGTGGTAGCAGGCGGAAAGGGCCGGCATTGCCTACCAGCACAAGAAAGGTCTACTACATCTGACAAATAACAAAAACGTGTGACCTTTTACACAGTATCTTGATTTTTTTTTGAGTATTTCTATTAATTTCATACGTATTGCATCATTATGCACTTTTCTCATAGAGCTTATCTTTATTATCTCTCTGTCTCTGTCTGCTTGGGTGTGTTTGTGTGTGTTCATCTCACTTGCTCTCTCTTTAGACACAAGGATAAATATGTGGCATAAAGGAGGATACATAATTTAAAAACACAATCACAAACAGCAGCGGTGCTAGGATATTTCTAATAAATATATGAGATACATTTCATTATATGGGGGATGAAAACAGGGTATCAAAACTTTAGGAGAACAGCAGGGAGGGGCAGAAAAAATAGAACATGTGATGCATTTCTTATCATATATCATATTTACATCACTGATATATTTCTTTCATGTGATTCATAATAGACCAGCAGGGGGTTTACTTGCCAGATTTGCTTGTGGAGAAAATAGACCAGATGCTGAAACTATCTCTGGTGACTGCAAGCCGGCTTTGTGTGTGTTGTGTTGATAACTGTTTACACAACACTGTGTGTTTTCCCCTCTTCCTAAATTTGAACCAACTATGGTAGGGGGGCGCTTCAGGAAACATCATTTTAACTAGCGGTAGCTGCAGTAACAGAATGAGCAGGTATGAGAGGAGTAGAGTGAGGGGAGATGGTACACTAGTAGATGGATCACTAATGGGGTCATTCTCTTGGACGGATAAAATAATAAGGGTTGCCAATTACACCTTGGTGACTATAAATGTACCTGTGCTGTCCGCCCAGGTAAAGTCTATGCCTGGAAAGCACTGCTGTCTAAAGGTTTTGACCAAAGTTTACCATGCAAAGCTACCAATTAATAGTCACTTCTATAAAATGTTACTGGTTAGTCCACCTAGAGGCTTTCCCTTAGCATTACACTGTCTGTAATTACCATTACACTGGTGCAAAAAGACTTGATGCAAGTATTCAGTTGGTCAATAAATGACAAGTGACCTACCAAATCCCCTAACGAGACAAGTGTCCACTAAAGACGGACACCCTCCTTCTCTGAGCAGAGAATATTGCTTATTTTTGCATGACTTTTACATTTCATTTGATATACTTTCTGATTTTTTTAATCATCCAAATTTAACTGGGTGATTAATAAACCATTTTTATGCTGCGTGACAAACTTGGACCACATTTATTTTTTTTTCTTTACCCTGAATTGAAAGTTTTCTCTTTTAGTGCCTGTTTAAGTACTTTCATGCAGAAAAATGTCAACAAACACAGTCGCACACAGTGAACTCATACAGGTTTTATTTCATCCGCTATATGAAAGCTATTTTAAGACCCAAACCCAAACTCAGATACAGTGTGTATTGCTGCAGATGGTTGTAATCTGCACACAATGCCTGCTGTCCTTCTCTCCCTGTGAGCCATCACCTCTCACCTCTGACCAGGGAAAAGTAAGACTGCAGGGGAAACCCAAATATCCTGTGAGCACACACCAGGGGTGGATTGCCAGGCCCTTCCTTTTCAGGCCACACACACCCCAGAGTGTACAACAAAAATACTAGTTCGGAGGGTGCATGCACAAACATGTGAAGACACACACACCAAACAATCATTCCTTCCTTAATCAGATTACATGTTAATGGACCGGAAAGAGGCAGTTCTTCTGCTTTTAAAACCATTATTTACCAGTGAATCAGCAAGAAGAGTTCAGACCAAAACTGTAGTTTTCACAAGCCACCTGGCTCTTGCATCCTCATCTGGCAA
The DNA here is from genome assembly GCF_008729295.1 of Plectropomus leopardus. NCBI lineage: Eukaryota > Metazoa > Chordata > Actinopteri > Perciformes > Serranidae > Plectropomus > Plectropomus leopardus. The sequence continues at coordinate 24,858,455 of NC_056473.1, forward strand.
ACCAAATTACTGAGGATTATTTACATAATAGAGTACGTAGCAGTAATAACGAAAGATGGGATGCAGACTTACCTTTCAAAGCAACATAACACAAAACAGAGCTTTTGAGGTGTATGTGATATGAGCTGTATGTTTTATATCATTCAAAGCCACATTCCTTTTTTTCATGCTCAAATAAAAAAGGCTGCCTTTCTCAGCACTGTTAAAGTCTGCTACAAGAAATCACCTCACATGATTTCACTCCTTACTTCACCCAAGTGGTCTTTATCTTGCTGCACTTCTTGATGTCTTACATGAGACGGTGTGCCTTTGTTTATTTTATGGCCCTTTGTGACTCCACTGTCACTGAGAGCTCTACTGACTTTGATTGATGACATGGCGTCTTAATATTTTTGGGCTGGTTGAGAGCTGTTGTGAGTGGTGCGACTGGTCCATGCAGGGATGTCATACTACTGCAGTGACCGGGGCTGTTTAGACTGAGGCTCGGAGTTTGTGTTTGGCTGCTAGTCCATGAGTGTGTTTGGAAGGCTAGCTGGAGAGTCCTTGTTGTGTATTTAGGCGTTTGATAAAGTATAAACATAGCATCATCCAGCAGATGGCCTGGGAACTAGCCAGGTTTTTTTTTAAAGGTTACAAAGGCCTTGTGCATGATGTGTGGATGTGTGTTGGTTTATGTGTCTTAGAGACCTCATCCTTACTGCTTATGTGTGACTCATATGCACTGTATTCCTGACCACTGTACAAATGAGCACACCAATGACCAGACTGCTTGTCCTCCTTAGCAGAGGGAAGCATGGCAGAAGAAACGGCTCACATTGAGACTGCCACCCAGCAGACCTTGCACTACACACTGGCCAATCAACAAGTCCAGTTCCACCGGATTAGCGAGGATGGACAAGTTCAGGTGGTGAGTGTTGCACATTTTATCACTCAGTCTTTCCTGAATCTACACAGAAACATTACTAATGGGAAAAGTACACAATTAATATGCTCAAACAGCAAAGATGGTTAGCAGTATCATGTGCCTACTTGAATCTGGGGGGGGTCTCACTGCACTCCTCATGTGAACAGACAGACAGGCAAGTGCTCCCTTTGTTAACGCTAGGCCCTATATGTATGATAACCATAAAATGTCTTCTTTGCATAACTGTCTTCCTGCTCGTACAACTGCATTTTTTGACAGTCTATCTTAAAGATACACTATGCAGAATTTTCCTTAAAAAAGTGTATAGACCAAGAGACATTGATACATTGATTTGCACTGCGTGTCAGAAAAAGTCAAGACAGTTTAACTTTGGCGGCAAGCAGGTGTGTGCATTTGATGAGCATGACTGTGACAGGTTCATAAGATTGCACTTGGCTTGTCGGATTGTCTGCTCCTCCCTACCTGTTCACTTGCTTCTCATTGAAAATGAATCACAAGGAGCATCAGTTGCTCACTGTCTGAAAAGATCTTAAGATAAGAGTCTTTCTCATCCCCTTCTCACAATATTATCAAATATTTTTCACACACTTAGCCTCCATTTTCTTCCCTGCTGCTGTCATGTGAGGGTCCCAAAGCTTGGTTCATAGTGCGGGGGGGGGCAGATCATCCCACCCACCACAATGACACACACGGCATTCTGTAGAAAAATAGTGCAGCTTATGTCAATGAAGGCGTTGGATGACCCTTTACAGCTGCGATGGTCAAAGGTCACAGTCAGGCCCACTACAGCGTTATGGGTGGGCTGACGAGGAGGAAGTGAGTGCAATTCTCATATCTTATCTTCCATGTGCCCTTAAATCCAACAAAATGCTTCTGTCTAACAGGCGAGGAACAGGCCACTTGATTAAACACTACAGCCTGTTGAAGGTCTTAAAGATATCAGATTTGTGAAGTTACACTGTCTGTAGTTGATCCGATGGATCAAATGTATTAGTTCAAGGTTTATCATTGAGGTTACAATTATTAATGGAGTGAGAGCAGCTTGGCCCAGTCTTGTTTACATGTTGTATAGTCAGACAGCTGGTGACAGATACACACAAGCTGTGAGTTTGTCATGAGGGGTTTTGCATGAGGAAATTGAATAAAATGTTTTTCTTCTAAGTGCTACAAGTGTATAAGTGTGTGAGTTTGCAAAGTCTATGTTACCATCTAAAAAAATGTCAGTAATTATAAAACACATTTTGATTATACTACATTAACATTTTGGATCATTTCTATTCTGCTGTGAGGCTCCACCTCTACTCATTGGCACACCCACTGTATGTAATAACAGTGCTACAAAGCCACCTTATAATTTACAGTGTGGAGTATTTCTGCTGTTAATAGGTTGCTACATGATGCATGGGTCTGGAGGCACTGATGATAGGTGACTCGCCTGAGAAAGAAAAGAACAGGCATAAAAGATGGAGGGCGGACAGGCAGGAAGTGAAGTTGAGGAAGAGTGGGAGAGAATAATTCTCAGGAGCTCAGTGTGCACTTTTTACCCTCCCAACACGCTGCAGAGTATTAAAGGGTGCAGCTGAGCCTGAAATTTATGAGTGCTGCTAATACAGCAGAGGAAATCAAGTATACTTACAAACTGTGATTCAGCGCTGCGTCAATTGCCTTATAATTGCTAAACACAATGTGTTGCCATATTACACGTACCACACAAGGTCTGCTTGTCAATTATTTTTAATCACATTCTGTAGCTAGATTAAACCCTAAAGGACACCATTTTTCAAATTTGTCATAAAGTAATAGTCATATGCCCACATGAATATTGATACAGGGTTAGGGTTAGGCTTGCTGTAATCATTCCTCAGCTTCATACTGGCTATTAAGAAATCCCTTTCTATCCCTTACTTCCTGTTATTTCAATGTAAGATATTTTTTTGTTAGTATTCTTCCACTGCAGCTCAACAGGGAAACACTGTCAGTGGAAACACAAATAAGACCAAAAAGCCTCACTTCTGGAATACATCCAGTTAATTTGTTTAACTCAGACTACTAAAGCCGCATAAAAGCCTTTGAATACAAAAGCACAAAACAAGGACTGTGGATTTTGATCCCTATCCATTGCATTAGATACACTTTAGCTTTTCTTGATTTCTTGATCACATTTATGTAATTGATCCAACTCAGCTGTCTTTCATCCCTCATCTGTGTCTCTCAGATTCCACAGGGTCAGCTGCACATCGCCCAGGTGCCACAAGGAGAGGAGGTGCAGATCACACAGGACAGTGAGGCAAGTGTGTGTGTGTGTGTTTGTGTGAGAATGAGAGAGAAAAAAGAGAAACAATCAGCCACTCCTTTACTTGAGTCATTTTTCCCGGTATATTAAATTTCTTAGCAGAAGTCGTCGGTCAGGAGAATTTGTCTCCAGACAGTAAATAACTGTTACAGTGAACTCATGCTTGAGAAAGAAGTGGATTACTGGCAGGAAAGAAAAAGTTGTCTACTTTAGTGTGGGAATGTCAGTATATTGTGTCTAAAGCCTAATTTGGTCCACTTAAGGCTAGCTGACGCCTTGCATTATTTGACTGTCTATTTAAAATGAACCATGATATCTGTGTGAGCATGTAGACTCAGCAAATGCACTCTTGATCCCCATCGGACATAAGGAAATTTCTAATTAACTTTATAGGCACAAGTATGTGTTGTAATTGTTTTATTTAGCTAGTTAATAGTGAAAATGCTAGATTTGCATTTAATTGAATCATTCATGAAGCTTTTTTGTTGTACAGTAATCAATCATAAACATAGGGGTGCTGGTGGATATATAATTTTGCATGAATAAACTACAGTTGTGCAGAAAGTTTTACAGTATTTGGGTCAATAAGATGAACTGATGTCCTTTGCATTACTCCATAAAGCCACAGGTTCATTTTGATGAGGCTCCCTTTCACGCTGGAGGCAGCCAAGTGTGTTAGAAGAATTATTCCAATTTTTAACCACATGCACTTTCAGATGATTGATCAAACCTTATGCACAACTCACATTTATGAGACTATAAGCGTGTCTACTTCTGAAAGAAATCAAAGGAATAGCCATTGAATCAAGCAAACTGCTATTTCCATCTGCCATGTAAGGTCATTAAACACTGGTATCTTTTGAGCCCTGTATGTTTCTAAAAAAATTAAAATGTAGCACATGGCAAGTCTTTAAGTTAAGGAGGACAAAATACTCACATTGCACTTTTTTTATTTGGCTGACATCACTATGACCATATGCTTGTTTCCCCACATGTTGCTGTTTGCCCGTGCAAATAGCCATCCCAGTCAAGAATTATGCACCCGAGTAATACCTGACAACATTTAAGTCATTAGTGAGTTTTAGCAGAAGCAGATGTTCTGTAATGTTTATATATCCGCCTGCTTTTGCATGGAGTTATAACTTTTGTTTCCACACAATGCCCAGATGTCTCATGTCCCCCCACCAGACATGCACTCTGCATGCACACACAGCGGTCGCCTGCCAGTTGAAATCAAAATTTAACTCCAAACCACACAGATTGCTGAAGAGGAATTTCCACATCAGCATCATTGTTGGTGATTTTTTGCGAGGATGTGGAAGAGAGATTTATTGCAAGGCGCCAGTCTATGTACACACATACACATCTAATCACATACTGTAGATGATACTTGCCACGCATGCATGACAGCTTGACATTTATGCAAAAGCAATTGACACCTTGAACAAGTGTTTTTCTCATTTCCTGTTCAGTTGTGCTAAAGGACACTCAGAGGAAGAAATGCAGGATTGAGTGAGAGAGACAGAGTGAATTGGAGGCAGAAAAGCTCTAAAGCCTTTCCTGCTCTTTGTGGCTGAGCCCAGATTTTTTTTCTCCCCTCTCCTTCCTATTCCATGATATTGTTTGTTTTTTGGAGTTCAAAGCTTAGCAACAAAATCCCACTTCTCCCAACTGCCACTCATGGAATATGTTTTCATTAGGAATGGGGCCCTCTCATCAAAGACATTGGTTTTAGCGTGCTTGAAAAGGAAATGAGCTGTTTGAGAGATTACACCGCTCTCTGGCCATATGGCAGCTCAGACAGCATTTGATATATACATGAAATACAATTAGCAGGAGAAAACAACTGAAAGTTGGGGTTGAGTAAATATGGCTTATATGATGTCCTCTCTTATGTGGTCTTGTAAACTTCACTGTGGGTGTTCAGAGACTTAACGATGGTCATTGCATCCCTCTGAGCCTGCAATGGGTTTGTGCCTTTGCGAATGGGTTTCTGTTTTTGTTTACAAGAGCCTTGATGTAGCCAGAAATGACACAATCAATGACTGATATACAAGGACAAAGCCTCCACCTCTCACTCTTATGTCATTGTGTATGAAAAAAAATTCCTCTGCCAAATCCTGACTGCTCACCATCCTGTAAAAACAGCTCTGATTCTTCTCAGATATTGACACCATCATGCTGTCAGTTACCACATTGATCAAGAGAGTTCAAGTTTGGCTCTATTTAATGGCTTAAATCACTGTGTGACTGAATGCATATTTTAAAGATATTAACAATATTTTCTAAAAGATAAACTGTGCAGGATTTTCCAAAAAAACAATGTATAGGCTCATACAGAAGTAATCCCTCTCAGTCATCTTCTGACCCACAGAAGTGTATGTCAGTATATTTTTCTGCAGAAACTCTGCCTCCTGCTTGTATTTTCTTATTTTCAGTTTTCAGGACGTTTATGGTAGTGTCCCCACAGTGCTCAGGTGAGGTCGAGGCTTTATAAAAAAGGTAGCAGTCAGGTGCATTAGACATCTAGGAGACAAACACCAAAAAAACAAAACAAACAAAAAAATATATAGTGAGACAAAATGCCACACTAGAGAGGATCTGGGGTTGGTTTTAACTTTTACTTTTACTGGCGAGCGTCATAACAAACAGTAACCAACAATCCTGCATAGTACACCTTTAATGCGAATAGGAGTGCAAAGAAATGAGCAAGATGAATAGTTTTTTTGGCATTATGTTTGCTGGTTGAAACAGCAAAATAATAGTGTGTATAGAATATGGCATCAGGCTTTTGACATGACATTTTTCTTCTCTATCTCAGGGAAATCTTCAGATCCACCAGGTACATGTTGGTCAGGATGGACAGGTAAGAACAAACTAACACTAATCAACGCATGCTGTAGATGATGAACCATATGTTTGCATCACTGCTTCTTTTATGTAAAGTATTAATCCTTCAAAAACAAAAGCTGGATTACAGTAATGGTGGATATGTGTGGTTTTGTGGTCAGCATTATACAATAGTCTTCATCCCATCTTTCACAAGTGATTCATGTGTCTGATAGCCCTAAACCCACAGGGCCGCTTGAGCAGGCACTTTGTTCCTCTGATTATGCATTACCATGTTCCTTCCAAAATTCTCCGTCAATGACATTATGCCTGTTCTCAGAAATTTAACATATTGGACACACAATGACAGTCACTCCAGTTTCAGTATCAGGATTTGAATTATCTCTCTAAACACTAGTGATGCTGTATCTCTGTCTCTCTTCATGCATTGCAACCTTAAGTGGTGGTTATGACAAACATATGTCCTACTTCTTTTGCTGCAGTGATTGCACAGCGGCTCCTTATCATTTCAGCCGTGTTTTCAATGTTTGTTTTTCCATGTGACCGCACCCAGCAGATGCTGAATGTTTGTCACTGAAGGTAGTGAACCATGGTGACTTCTGTGTACAGCGATGTCACAGTGATACCTTTTATTGAGCTGCCGCTGTAAGTGTGGCGACCCTGATGTGGGTGTGTTAGGAATATTTTGCTGAATATTTTTACAAGTTTGTTAAATGCAGCATTCATGACGGCCATATTCATCCAGCTAACAAATATTACACCTATCCTCTTTTATTTAGTCTACATTGAAAGTGGAAGATAGAAGGTAAAATAGAATGCAATAGAAGCCAAAAGTTAATAGAGAAAAGGGTTTTCTAATACTTGTATTACATCAATGTTCAGTTTAGAAAGGCAGAAATTCTAACTTACATTTGGTAGTATTGGGTATATAAAGGGGCGTCCTGTGGAGTTTTTTGAAACAAAAGTTATGTGTACATTCAGTGGTACTCTTCAAAATGCATTGTGTGTATCCTTGACCTCTAACTAATGTTTTGAATGCATTTTCTCCTCATAAAACATTTACAAAGCAGATTATTGTGTTTAAAATCTAGCATTGTTTACATCTATGTTTACAACCTAGAAGCCATCCCTTTTCTGGTACTTTGCAGCATTGCAGTGTTACTACCACCTGTAGATCTGGGGGATATCGTGAAACGATTGGTAGGAATGTGCATCACTCGTGTATGTGAGGGTGTGCACGTTTTTCCTCCAGCACCTACACACAAGATTAACAAAACAGGGACCCAAATATATAAAAACAGACTCATTGTGCTACTAGAGATCTGAAACGCTAAAGATAACCTTTAACTGAAAATCTGTTCATTCTGACATTGGACCCTCCCTAATTTTGCTCATTTGGTCAGTTAAAGCTTTTCCCATGTACACTGGGGAGCTATCACCTAAAAAGATACAACACCCAGTTGTCATCCAGTCTTCATCTTTATTCGAAATACAGAAGCTTGAAACAGTTCAGCACATTTTCAACATGATCTTGTCAGCACTTCTTATACTGTAATAATTCAAGGGAAATTGACTTGCATTTGTATAGCTCCTCTCTTTCAACCACTTGAAGCACTTTTACACTTCATGTCACATTCACCCATTCACACACTCACACACTGGTGACCAAGGCTACCATACCAGGTGCCACCCGGCTACACAGGTGACCGATCACATGCATTCACACACTGATAGTTCAGCCATCCTGAGCCAATGGGGGATCAGTATCTTATTAAGCAGAGTGGAGGTTTCTGGCACAACTTCACCAACTTCCAAAGTTCATTGAGAATAAAGAAGGCCTTGAAGAGGTCAAAGAGCTCCAGCAACACTTGTAGTTTAAAGAACAACTTCATAAGACCGGTGTGATTCGGCTTGTGGCCTTCATCAGGATCATGATGAACCCAGATGAACCCTTGACCCCAATGAAGGCCACAAGCCGAACCGGTCCAGTATCTTACCCAAGGATACCTCGACATGTGAACTGGAGAAGCCAATCGAACCAATCTTCTGATTAGTGGGCGACCCGCTCTACATCCTGAGCCGCAGCGGCCTAACATGTATAATAAAACCATAATAGTTAAATCCACAGATATCTTTTTTTTGGCATTTGGAAACATTGTACAGTTGGATGTAATAATGGTATACTAACTAGAAACATACACCCACACAGCACTAGCAGCACACACACACACACACAAACACAAACACACACACACACGCACTGTGTCATCTTGGTGTACATGTCTTTGTTCCCCCCCACCCACCCATCTCTGTCTTGGATGTTTTGAACTGAGGGCCCTTCCTGTTTCTCTATTCCTCAAGCCGTGCATCTAGACAAACATGATGAAATCTTGAATGTGAAATTATGTTAGTCTGCAGGCGTCCTTATGTGGCCTGCAGACTAACATAATTTCACATTCATGATTTCATCATGTTTGTCTAGAAGCACGGCTTTAGGAAAGGAAGTTGATTCTCATGCTGCCCATCTGGTGGTTAAACTGTTTTGTGTTACTTTGTTAGGACAGGTGTCTTTTGTCTAAAGTTTCAATAAAGGCTACATATATTCACTGTTGGGGTCATTACAAGAAAATTACACATCATTTTTTTTAAGTCAATGAATTCCACATGACCCCCTCAGAAAAGAAGCTACACTAGTCATTACATTACTTTTTCACTATGCCCAAATACAGTCGTGGTACTTGCATAAATTGTGTTACTAAATGTTTTAGGGTTAAGGCTGATTTCAAACAGACAAAAGCACTGTGTAAACCCCACCACTGTGCTCTGTGTCTTCGGCCCCCCTCTAACAAGAACATAGTTGTTCTAAGGCTTGGCGATATGGCTAAAAAAAGAAACAAAATAAAAATTTCATGTTGGTCTATTGTTAATTATCTATCAAAAAAGTCAAATCATTAAAGTTAAAAAGGCTGATTTTTTTTTCTCTATGTGAAAGTTAAAGAAATCATATGGTTAATTGTGGTTTAAACTATTATTTGTTGTCAGAACATGACAAACAGCAGATCATTTCACAAATCTGTGGTAGTTTCAAAACAATTATAATCAAATTAATGTTAATAAAAGAAATAATAAACAGATGAAGAAATGTTAACTCTGGTCAGCAGCTCGACTAATTCTGTACAGATGGTTTAAAACATTTTGTATGTGTTTCAGTGACAATGGAAACAGACTAAATAGACAAAACAAAAACTTCGACTTCTGTACAAGTTTTTCACCCCCAGTTTATAATTTCTGCTGTCTTAAACAAAACAATAACAAGAGACAGACTTTGATGACATCATGAAGTAGAAATAAAGTCTGTTTGACTTGACTGAGACAGAAATCATGTTTACAGATGTGTTAATGTATGAAAATTTTATCCATGTTACCTTTAGTCGTGTTAAGTCATATCATTATATCTGGTTAGTCAGTCACGTTAACCTGCTAATATACCATTAGCATTAGATGAGTAAAATACACAACTACTGTAGGAGACATTATCTGCGGTCAACCACTCCTACTAAAAATAACTTTATGTGCATTTAATGTTGTTGTAATCTTAAAACGTTGCCATACGCATTAGTGGTCGGCGAAAGGTGGCCGGTCACTCGGTCCCTCGGTCTTGCCGTCTTCTTCCTCTACCACAGCTGCTGCTCTATCTACTTGTTCTGGTTAATGATGAATGGTAACTGGCATTGATGCTGCATTACTGCCCCCTCTCTATTGGTGTATGGGTTGTTTAATTATATGGAGGATTACTGTACATATTATATCCCTATCGAGGAAAATTCTATTGAGATAATTATCGTTATTATTTAATTGTTATTATTAGTCGTTCAGCTGTTTTCCCTGTGATGTCCAAACAGAGCATGAAGTGACTGTCACTCTGATACCTTTCCAGAGTTGTAAAATTCTTCCTTGTAGTATTATAAACCATGGCATCTGATTAGATTCAAAACTCATGGAACTATTACTCAAAAGAGCCATATTTCATCATCTCACCGGTACCTTAAACGACAGGCCTCAACCAATGCAGCAACTTGAGTTTGAAAACCCAGGAAGACCACATCACTGCATTCTTCCAAGGTTTGTAGTGAAAATAGGCAAAAATAGATCTACAGTCTTAAATTCAGACTTTTAGAGATATATTTGCCACTTTGTTGGCTCAGTTTGATGACTCTACTCATAATTCAGAAATTTCTGGCATTAACTGAAGTCTGAAAAAGACGAAGGAGATTTTTCCGTCAATATTATGCCAATGAAGAGACTTAAGAGGCTTAGGAGTGTAATGCAAGTAACAACCTATTTGTTCACTCAGTAAAGTAATGCCTTACTTTGCAAAAATGCAGTATTTAATGTAATTACACTAACATTAATTTCTAAGGAATTGCTGGAGCTTCAGCCATGAGCTTCAAACTAAGACAATAATCACCCCCTCTCCGTAATATGTCAAAATTTGGGGTGAAAGAGTAACATGCCACCCACCGTGTGAAACCGTGTGCTTTCCACTGCTCATTTCTAACTTTTACAGTCTGATAAAGATTTCAATCATCCAGTTCGCTCATTGGGTCAAATCCTCATTAGCTGTCTGTGAGCGCGCACGTTTGTTGTGTGTGAATGCATCTGCTTTATATGAGTTTTTTTTGTTGTTGTTTGTATTGTTTTATTGGCTGTTGAGCTCTGTGTGTGTTTTCAATCCATTAAGGTAGTCACCACACATCCCAACACTCCTTTTCTCTCACACACTCAGGAACACACATGCCTGCTCGTGTCCTCGAATGACCCGCTTGCTGAGCTTGACAGCAGCATTCCTTTGTGTGTCTCTCTCTCTAGGATCTTGGAAGTTTTGGCCAAAATTTGGTTTAGATTTTGCACCACAACACACATGTCTTGCAGTTGTTGTTGGTTCACAGGGTACATGAACAGCTTTGTCACGTCTAGCAGGGGACAGGGTTGGGTGCTTGAATGAAACTGCAGTGTGGGATATGCATAGGCATTAGTTTTTTGCAGACACCAAAGGATGCAAGAACAAAAAGCTGCACAAAGGCTGCTATTCCCTTGGCAGTGTCTGGGAGCCTAGTCCAATAAAAAGCTATTTTATTTTCCTTTTCTTTTTAGCCCATACTTTGATTGGGTCTGTAAAGTGATATGCGTGCATGGCCAAAACAAACACACAGTGACTTATTCTTTAAACTTCATGTTGCAGGTCGAGCTTTTCACACACATGCAGTGATACACTACAGTGGCAGCGTCCCCTCCACTTGTATATTCTCATATTCTCATGGAGCGGAAGGCGGGCGTCCTTTAGGTTAGCTCTGAAATCTGATGAACCCCAGAAAGCACATTAAGACACTCGAGGGAAACGGGGCCCAAGCCAGCAAGATATTAGTGATAGCACTTATTCAAGGAGATAAATCACTTTGACCAGATATGGTTGCATACAAATGACATAACATGTCTTTATCATGATTGGTGTAGTGTATCTTGGACCAGAATTTGTTAAGAGCCTCAGACAAAGACAAAACAGATCAGACTTAATCCTGATCAGTGCTTTCTTAAATGTCTAATGTGTGTGTTTACAGGGAGAACTACATCAAAAAGGCAAAAGCATGATATCACTGTTTTTGTAATCTGGCAGAATATTGCTGAGGCTGTGTTAGTCTAACCTAGCATGTGCAATTTATCACACAAGAGCTCTCTCCTCTTTTTTTTTTCCTCTGGGTGATTATCCTCTCCTCCCTATCTCATTCTCTCTTCTTCCCATCTTCCCTCTGCAATGGAGCTGTGGTCACACCTGCTTTATAAAGGCCACCTGCCGCATCCAATTACGCCAGGTCACATTATCTTGTCAGATGTTCACACTCTCAGGTCCAATCTTGGCTGCATTAAGATCCATTACATAAATGAAGAAATGTTGTCAAACTCCCTGGTTGTGATTTTTGAACAGCTCCACACAGATGTTTTTGCACTCTGTGGCTCCATCAGGGTCTCTTAATTTATTTGCATGTTTTTCATGCTTGTCTGCACTTTGTTTATTTTGTGTCTCCCCGCAGTATTTGTCCTATTGAGAGTCATTATCAAGATCCACATTCTGAGGTGGCCTGGCTCAAACTTCTTCTATCAGATCTCTGTTGTGTGTGATGTCATGTGAGTTGTGTCTGGCCACAATCTGACTGCAAGAAGCATCACTCATTTACTGATCAAAATCTCAAATTAAGATGTCAAATTGCATCGCGAAGATGAGTCTAGATGTGGGTGCTGAGGCTTCAATATGGAAGTGGTTAGAGGGTTCCCGCAGATCCTTAAAAAGTCTTAAAAGGCATTGAATCCACTAATCTACAAATAAGGCCATAATTGGCATGAAAATGTCTTGAATAAATCTTTCAAAAGTCTTACAAAATGCTTACAAATTAGAGGTGGGTTCTTGATAAATCTTTTCTCTGACTTCATATTGCGAAGGCACAAAATAGTTGGTAACATAAATAATAATAATTACCAAATTCCTCTTGCAATAACATCACTAAAGAGTCATGTTTTATTTTGTGTATCAATAAATACTTGAAAAATACAATAAAATTTCCTGTCACCTAAGGGATTGATGTCAGTACATGTTTTTTTTTCTTTAGTATTGGCTACTGTATCGCAGTTGCCTTGAGCTGTGGGAACCCTGGTTTACTTATTCCCTACACTGATTTCTTTACCCCTCAATTCAATGCAATTTTATTTATGAAGCCCTTTATCAAATGTTTCCCTCAGAGGGCTTCACAGTTCAATTCTCCACTAGGGGTTAGTACGCATAATTGATCGTTTAATTACTTTCATGCCAAATCAGTATTTTTGTATTTTTATATAAACAGATTTTGCATGTGCATGCAGAATCTCTAGGTGACAAGATTTTGGTATCAAAAGTGTTTTCATTTAGTATCTCTGGTCCCAAGTAGTATTGACCAGTTGTGTTTGAACGGCAGGGAAAACAGTCCACTTGGAGGGGCGGAAAGCACTGAAAATTGACTATGATCTGACGATAAGTTAGCCTGATGTAACTTCTTTTTTTTTTTTTTTGCATTTGTATGTAGATAGCTGTTTATAGAGATTAGCCAAAGTGACCGACAGGAAAGGGATGTTTTGGCCTGGATATCTGCTGGCTCCACTGGACCAGCCTGAAATACTGACCATCACCCCCAGAGGTTTATCATTGTCAGACTGATAGCCAGTGGGTTAGTTTTTCTATTTTGTTTTATTTTTTATACAAATAACACATATTGAGTTTTCCCCTCAAAGCTGTCATAATATTGTCAGCAGACATATGAGGACTGTCCCTAAAATATGTGGACAAACTGTTTTTTTCTCAGCAAGACTTTATATCATGAAAGATCAAAATTGGTATATGCCATTTTGTTTGAGTTGTTTTAGTTCTGTTTAAAAGCCTGCCACTCACTGTGCTAAATGCTCTATAATGATCTGAATGGCTTGTTGTAGCATAGTTGGGATGCATTTTTCTTTTTTCTGAAGTGTGGCCTTTTTTCATGAATCACATTTCTAAGAATAATATCCATTGTGTTTATTGGCAATACACTGAGCATTAAGATTGCATTATGATGGAAATAGATTGGGTGTTGATAAGTGTCGTCATGCATTTTAAGTATGATTAGTGCTGCGCAGATAAGACTGCATTGCTAAAATAAATTTGTGTGTCCACTAAGTTAACCAATACTAACCGTGCTTTGCTTACTGTTACTTAATGCTTCAGAATGAAATTTGAACAAGAATTAAAAAAAAATAGATCAGTGAAAGGATTTGGGGCCTTTTGTAAGGCTAAGGGGTCAAACCCCTGTTCCAACTTAACTGCTGAAGAAACTGAGGTGACTTTGTAGTTGAGGACACAGGCTGTGTTAAATTTTGAAAGGGCTGCAGACTGACCCCTCTGTCAGCCTTCTGTCCACCCATCTTGCTCTATTCTGTCACTGGAGATTTACTGCTGGCAATGAGCAACGCAACGTGCCTCACACATCTCACACTACACTTTGTTTGTCTAACTGCTTATGCACACATCAGATCTGTGTAATTCAACTGCAGATGTTTCTGTATCCGTTTCTATGGCAGTCTATGCCAACATAGCCCTAAACACAACACAACTGTGCCAGCTCAAAGCCTGAACAAAACTAGATCCAAAGCTCTACAGCAGCCTATAAAAACCCTCTCATGCAGACGGAAGAGAAGGCAGACCCATGAAACTATAAAATAACTAGTCTTTTACTGCACTCTCTGTCTGTCATAGCCTCTTATCTAGTGCCCTTCACTCTGCGCACTGTGATCTTACCCTGCACTGATGCAGACCAAATGGAGGATTGGAAGATGAAAGGAGCGACTGATGAGGAGGAGGGGAGAGAGAAAAAAGATGGGGAGAGTAGAGCCAAAAAGGGAGACCGTCTGGAAGAGATGTTTTGTCCCGTTCATGATTGAAAACTGAGGCCAGTTTAGCTGTGAATCGATAAAAACACATGCATGATACCAGGTGCTACATAAAAAAAATGAAAGGGCTGGTGTCCTCTGCTAGCTGAAATGGCAAAGGCAAAGACAATAGGCACCCAATAGCCTCAAATACCATTTTTCTCTTTGTAAATATGTAAAGCAGAAAAGAAAATAATGCAGCAATAAAACATACAGAGGAGCAGTTTCCAGTTGAGTGAGCTCACAGATTTTAGATGACTCTAGCTGCCAGAGCTGTAAACCACTGCCGTGTCAGTCTGAGAAATCCAGCACATCTCAAGGGACGGCTATAAAGCTTTACCAAATTTACTCATCCTGTCATCCGTCTGCGTCATGTACCGATGATGGACCTGAATGCCGCCCATCGGGGGCTTCAGACGTGATTGTCAAGAGTCAGAAGGCAGCCCCCCTCTTCACCACACATCCTCCCCCTAGTTGAACCTCTGCCATCCCTTCCTGTCAGCACATGTTGCGGTGCATCTGTTGGACCCTCCCAAGCGGCATTGTTCATGGTCAGTGTGGGAACTGGGTCACAGAACAGAAAGTCCAGCTCGGCACTAGTCCTCCTGTCTGTACTGCCAGGACATGTAAACACAGAACCGTCCAGAACCAGGAAAAACACAGGCAGCATTTTGTGTTTATGTTATGGTGCACTGAGGACGCTGAGGAAAAATGAGAGAATGAAGTGAGGTAGTGAAGAAGGGATGAAGAGGAAATGGATGAATTAGTGCGTGTTGTACTCAAGTGCAAGTCTTGGTGTTGTTCCAGTTCTGCGGTTAGTGCCAGAAACATCAGTTTCATGATGCCTGTTGTCAGTTAGCTTCAGTAAAGGTCCAGTGTTCTAGGACAGTACTAGGACATTTCTACACTCAAAGCAGATGCTTGAACAATCTGTAAGATTAACCTCAGAGAATCAGGGTGTGATTTGTGCTGGAATCAAAATGCTGGCTCGTGGCCCGAGTTCCTCAGTTGTCCTTTTTGCTCTTTTCTCAAGAATGTTGTTTCTAATGTGTAAGGGGTTGTTGAAATTCCTGTGATTCACTGTCCGGGGGGAGGGTAAAATTGAGATGAAAAGATACAAACAAGATGTTTTATGACCAATGTTTAGTGTAAGTGGGATGTACGTAAGCAGTGAAGGATTTAGAGGTCTGGTAGTGGATCGTGTTTCAAAGGAGTAGTCGTCTGCTTTGTGTCCTTGCGGTATCATGGCCTGGAGATAAAAGGCCACACATCGGGGGAATCCTTAGTTCTGAATGCGTGCGTTGGTGTGTGTTACTCAGCATTTCGGAGCAGTGCAGAGGAGGTGCCCCCAGTGGTGTTTTCTTTTGTCTTTGTGGGCAGAGCTCCGGGTCGTCGGGGTGTGTGAGTAAGAGGGACCAGATGTTTTAGATGCATTTCATCGTGACTCACCATCAGCACAGGCCTGGTGCAGCCCTGCCTCGCCAGTCCCAGGCCTGCAGTGCTCATCGTCCATCAGTTTCAGCTTCAACAGGATGCTGACGGGTACATTGTTAGTGCATTTACGTAGACTCAAGGTTGATTATAACCTGGTTAAGGTTATACTCCTGTCATGTAAACCAGTGGTTCTCAGCCTTCTCCATGTCAAGGACCCTTAAATTGATACACATTAGGTCAAAGACTCCCATTTGATAAAGCGTACACTGTGCAGCTGTATTATCTAGTACACGGTATCTGCAGATACTTAATATTAATGACACTGATTAGGATCATGGGCAAAAAAAACCCAAAGTGATTTGGACAGTGCTATTGTCAGCTAGGGGTGCATTCATAAATATAATCTGATACTCTAAACTAAAATGAAAGAGATATTGTTGAAGAATCGTTCTGTCTTTAGTTAATCTCATATTCACTCAGTTCGGCGCTCTGTTGCTCCATCTCTGACGCAGTGCCTAGATTACACTCTGCCACTCCAAAAGGTGCAGTGCTCTGGATAACCAAACAGTTCATTCCAACAGCGCTCCGAAATTTAGGAGCAGCCCAGTATGTGCGAGGGTGTGCTCTGTCACACAGAGTGAGCATTTCAGAAAGTACCCTACATTGGAGAGATAACTGTGACCAGTATATTAACTCTTCTCACTTTAACTCACATTGGGTTCATTTCTGTCGTAAATAAAGTAGTTAAAATAAACTTCTCCATTTTTCTGAGGACCCCCTGGAACTCCCTTGAGGACCACTGGAGGTGCCTGTACCCCTGGTTGCGAACCACTGATCTAAACCACTTAAGGATATTTGACACATATTTAGAATAAGCAAAATTATGATCAACAGAGCTAGATAACTGCTCAGTCTTTACAAAGACTCCTGGCATGTTAACTGCACAGTCTAATTTCTGTGTGATTCTGTTATTTTTTTATTTTTTTGTCTGCACATGCACCATAAAAATGAAGTGAAATGGTTGCAAAGCCGCGTATTTGGCAAAAAGCAGCATGACTAGCAGTGGGGGAACAATAAAACTTGTTTTTCGTACAAATGATAGAAAAAACAGCTTATAACTAACACTGCAGCTAAAGGTGTAAAAATCAGGCTACACATTCTTCTGGACATTAACGTGACTATTAAATAATTATGCCAGCACAAGCCAGATGGTGGCGATGGCTGTTACTCAGTAGAGAGTTCTCTGAATGGTCTGTTTTGTTTCCTCTTTAACCAGTGCTGGCGAGTGTACAGGCAGCAGTTAAAGTGATTGTATCTGATGTGATGTCTCGGTGAGTTAAAGACTCCTGTGTGCTGCATGCTGATGTAAGATGACGGATGTCTGTCATGGCAGATCTGAAGCTTGAAGTAGAATTCTTGGATTCTTGGCTGCTGTGTGTCAGAGGTGCCGATTTCAACACCAACTGAGCTGTCTGTAAGAGAGATTTTTGGTGGTTTGGATGTACTGATTTAAAAGTCAGTCTTTGGTCATTTGGACATGTTTGATCTGAAGAACTGCGTTGGCCTTCATCATTTTGCATTTATGGATTATGTCTCAATACTAGATGAAATTACTTGTTAAGACCAGTGTGTTCTGGTATTTTGTTAGTTGCATTTTACAACCTGTGTATATCATTTCCACTGACTCCATTAAATGAAAAGGATAATTGGAAACACAAAGTCATCATCTTAAATCATGAAATTTACCGTCATTGTAAAAATGCCTTTGTCAATTAGCTAGGCCAAGTTTGGATTCGAGTTAGAGAACAGAGTAAACCTTCAATGGAATGTTGGTCCTTTTGTTTTTTAAGGGGCCTTGCTCTTAATTACGGCTGTTATTTTTGTCATCAGTCGCCTTTTGATTTGCTGGTGCTGGATCAGAATTCAAGTCGAGCTGGTTTTGCCATAAAAACCTCTCTGTCTGAATCTGACTCCCAGTGTGCTAGTGGGAGTTGTGGAGCAAAGGATGCAAGGGAGGGTTTGATTGGATGCAGGTGTTGAGCTCTGTTGTAGAAACAGTGTCAGGCTGTGGGTGGGGATGGGAAGCTGTGGACCAGGTTACAAGTTCAGAGGTCTTTTGAGGCGTATAGATTTATAACACGGATGCATTTGAAAGAATATTGTGTGGACATGAGATGGATTTATCAGTAATGTGTGGTAAAATCACTTGTCAAAAATCTGAATATACAGCTGCAAATAAGTGAGAGAAGTCACAAAGAATAGAGGAAAAGAGCATGATACTCTTTGGCTTCTGTTTCAACTTTTGATTTGTATCACAAGCCCACACTATGAGCTGAGGCCCAGCTGAAATCAGAACAGTCGTTGGACTCTGAGGTAAAATAAAAGGCATATGTAACTAAGAGTTAATGCCTGCAGTGAGACATATTTAGGCCAGTGTGTTCATTTTCCCAGTCTACACTAAACAAGCACTCGGCGCACCGCTGTGTCTATGGGCATCTTTACAGCCATGTTGCAGCCAAGTCTTAGTCGCCCTCCCTCCACTCCCTCTGCCCCACCTACCCACCCGGAGCTAGTGTTTCTGCTTGGACATCTGTCCACGGTTGGCAGTTGCAGATGTTGTTGACGGCTGGGAAGCTGAGAGGAAGTTCCAGCCACTGCAGAGTCCAAATGTTTCTTTTCTCATTTCCCTGTTTTGGTTTGGGCTTTTTTTTTTTTTTTTGTCAGATCTGAGAGAAGAGGCGGTATTCCTTAGGGAATGATAGGAACCAGATTTGTGTTGCTCTTTTTTTCAGAGACCGCAGAAAAACCTGTCTAGTGTGTATGGATTTTTGTTTCCTCTAAAAGGAGGATCTTGTGTTATGGGGGATTCCGGTGTACTTTGATTACAGCGAGGGTGAAATAAAAATCTTTAAAAACATACTCAGACACAAACACACACATGCACACTAAGTGGATGACTCATAGTATCATCCGATTCACAGCTGAGTTTAACTGAGACCTCCTGTGAGCCTGGGAATTGATGCCAGCCTGCACAAACTATGTGCAATGTGGAAGCAGATTTTCTGGTTGATGCATTACTGTGAGACTTTTACCAAGGATAGAGATGGAAATTCAGAGCCATTGTTGAACTTCTGAACAACCCATATTTTCTTAAAGCAGTCTCTATTCAAGTTGAACTAGTTTCATAGGAAAATTGTAATTTAAAATCCTCAGACAAGCACAGATGAGGGCTGGGTAACGAAGCCTTGTTTATCTAGTTGGCTATTGTCTTTCAGTTTTGGAATCATGATTGCTTTTTGCATTAAGCTGCTGTTGTTCATTTTTGAGTCTTTCCTCACTCTCATTGCTGTGTTTCCTTAGTGTCCTGGATCCATTACTGAAAGCATTACAGCATCAGCAAAAGATTTATTTTTTTCTTTCCTATTTTTTTCTCAAGGCCATGGCAGCTAGCAAAGCCTGCAGAGAATTTAAGATGCTCTTGATTGTTCAGGTCTCTTTTCTCCAGTATGGTGCTGCAGTATCATACCCCTTTAATCCTGCTTGTCCGCTCTGCTCTTTGGACTTTCAGCACAGGGGTGGCCAGCCAGCCGATGCTGATTATTTAAGGGTCCCAATCCCTAAAACTCTAAGGTCAACATTAACTAATACACTTAAGATCTGCTGATGGCCCCTGTTTCTGACAAATTGAGCCCACGACGTCAAATTGAATATATTGGGCTGCATTTTAAGTGAGTCATCCAAGCTCTTAGCAGAAAACTGAGGTAGTTAGGCAATCAATCAAGACTGTAAAGTTTTCCCAGAGTCTGGGGACTTGTCTATTCCAAGAAAGCCCCTTCAAACATTTCTCACCTTGTTGTCCGATGCATTAGTTTCTACTCACAATCTTGAGTTGTTTTTCAAGCAGAATAACTTTATACCTCATGAAACCTTTCCTTGATATAATTTATTGATTATTTTTGTTTTGCATCATTGCTAACAACTTAATGATGATTACGTCTATTAGCTGAATGAGGAGTAATTATCATTATCAGTATTCGCAGGATCACATTACGGTGCTCAGTAGTGTTTTATATGAACCTCTAACCTTATTGTAATTACAGACAACAAATCAATTATGTATGCTTTTAGGAGAAAAATATTACAAGACTGAAATGTAACATCTAAGCACACTTTCCTTGCATCTTCTCTGAAGTAGATGCACATATCTTGAGCGTCGATTTAGCCTTTGATTGTTTACGACTGAGTTATACTTTAAAGCCAAGCGTGACAGTATTACACCCAGACAGTTGAGAGGAGTTGCTCTGACAGAACGAGTCGTGGGACAGGATGTGGACCCGAGAAGTTCCTGTGTAATCGCTGTAGAGATCTCACACACTGTTCCAACTCTGTAAATGCTTTTGTGAGCCTCTGTGTGCTGCTCCTCACAGCTGAGAATGCAAACTGCTCTCAAATGGAGGTTGAGAATCTAATTGAATGAGACAAGCATTTACCATCTCAAGTATCAAACACAGAATCTCTTTAACTCCAGTAATTATACACTTACAGTACAGGACACATGATCATGCTTGGGTTTAGACACACATCCACACACACACACACATACGCATATGCTTACAAACATACAACTGGAGACAGATGAGCACTTGGCAAAAGCTGCAATTGATTCCCAATAAGACAACAGATTGATGAAGTGTGGGGATAAAGATGGATATTTATACATATCTGCCATGAGGAAACACTTGAACAGCTGGCTATACATTTAGGTTCCCACTGTTCTCAATGAGATGACTGATTGAGCAATATATTAATGGATTTAGGCTCTATGGGACTTAAAGAATGCGTGTACAACTTATAGGAAGTTTGACATTTTGGCAAATATGTTCATTCACTGGTGCCAGTAGACAGCCAGCTCAGACAGAGCTAAGCTAGCTGTTCCAGCCTGCTCCCGGTCTCTGTGCAAAGCTAAGCTAAAGCCGGCCATACGCCGTATGATTTGAGACTTTTTAACAATTTTGTTGTTTAATTCCAGCTCCCACTGTATAACTATATCATCTGCAATGCAAAGTCAAAGCTTACATATATGTGCTCACACTGTGCTGTCTGATCATCAAGCCACAGCCTGTGTGCTCACACTTCACATGTAAAATAGACAATGAAACGCTCCTTTGGCCCCTGTGGGCTTTTCTGCTATTGACAATAATCAATAAAAGTTCATTTGAAAGCCCTGGGGCTGCAGGCTGGTAGAAGTTTGTTTGCTAGTGGAGGTACGGTTCACAATAATGTAGAGACAGATGTTCCGAAAAGAGGTTATAAGTCCATTTCTGTAAAAACTGGTTAGTACAAGTTATGATTCGATCTCTCAGTCTGTTTCTCTTACACACAGGTTTGCAAGTTATCCACACCAACAAACCAGCTGGGTATAATTAATTGAGTTGGGGGGAAAAAAAACACTGACCTCAGGGAGTCAACTTGTGGTTTTGCTTTAACTGTACAAGAGCCTGATGATGGCAGACCATCAGGCCCATCAGGCCCCCAGGATCGCGGCTCAGGCTTACTTCCAACTCTTCCCAGTGGCCCATCACTATATTGCAGTAAAAAAAATGCCCTGTGGCCCTAAAAGCATTTTCCCTGTAGACCACTATTATAAAAGAAACGTCTGTAAAATTGCTGATGGGACACCTCGAACGGCTAACAAGATCAATGATGATACTTTTATTATGGATTTTTCATGCCTGGAGGTTAAATATTTGTAAAACTTTCCTTGAGCCAAGAAAAACTATTTTAGAAATCTGTGATGTCATCACAATGTGAAGTCTGTTAGCTGAGTGGGAACTTATGGGCGGGGCCAGTAGGAGAAACACTACTGCGCATGTTCAGTTATCTGCATATCGCAGATGTAAACTCGGAAGCTAAAAACATTTTGGGTGTATCCACCAGGCATTGGAATGAATAGGCACCATCTTGTCATCTGGTATCTAGTAATCATTATACATCTATACCTCATGTACGTTGTACCGCAAACGACGCTCTGCAGCTCTGTTCATCTTGAAAATGAGAAATCATGTCAGAAACGAGTTCAAATCATACAGTGTATGCTCAGCTTTAGTGGCTGCTGGTTTCAGCTTCATATTTAGTGCACAGACATGAGAGTGGTATCGATTTTCTCTTCTGACTCTTTGGAGGAAAGTGGAAAGAATATTTCCAAATATACTGAACTATTCCTTTAACCGTCTGATTACTGTTTACACCAACCATCCAGGATAATGCTCTAATTGATCAGGAATGTTTTATGGGTCCTCAAACACAGTGATTCATTTGACCCAGTTCTAACAGTCCTCTGTTATATTCAGAGTCTAGCTCACCCTGCCTCAATCTATGTCTGTTCTTAAAGTGTCCTGGTTGTCTGATCGGGTGAGTCAAGCAGACTTCTAACACTAATAGCTTCCATCGGGCCGGCCGGGCCTGGCGCATTATGGTGATGAGGCGGCAGATTTTGTGGTGAAACTGGCAGAGTCTCTGAGATGACAAGGCAAGCCGGCGGGTTGGGGGGGGGGGGTTAACTGAACCTTTGGGGCCCGTCACTAACTCAGAACTTCAAAGCAAAGGTTGACCCGGGGGTTGGGATGCAGTGTGGGACTCTGGGATTGGAAGGGTTAGGGGGCAACAAACATCATCTGTAATTGAGGTTTGTGAGGTTTGGGTTTTTCTGCAGGCTTGCATATTCTCCCTTAAACTTTTAATGTCTGTTGAGCATGTCCCAGTACCAAGCGCAGCTGGAAGAGGACTTAGCTGGAGTCAGAGACCTCACATAACATCTCAGAGAAAGCACACAAGGACAACATACATATGAAATCTGCCAGACAGGAGACACAGAAAGAGGCCTGTGTTCAGTCCAAGGCCATTAAACTTGGAAAAATATAAATGTGACCATGTTGTCAGTTCATGTAGGACTGCCCTTTATTGCTGAGAAACTTCTGATGGAAACGCTCTGGGCCACACTTGAGGTTGGTAGTGTGGTCTCTGACCTCTGTTTGATTAAAATGAACATGCACAAGCACAAAGCTGAGTGAATGTTTCCCTCCATTCGTCTTTTTCTGTGTCCGTGTTGACAGGATGATTGTATGTTAATTTGAATGTCTGTTGTCACATGGGGGTTATGTGATCCAAATTAACAGCAGTTCTCTGTTAATCCCAAAGCGTGTGTGTGCCTGTGTGTGCATGAGGTCACACTCATACATGCTGTGTATGTGGTTACAGTCTATCTATAGGAATAGCCTCAACAAACTATAGGAATACCCCACAACACTCCAGCTGCACTGTGCTGCTCTGTAATCAGTGCGTCAAAACCACAGAGCTCTAATGTCGCCTGGCTGACTTTCAACTCCGTGGGAGATTAGGATCCCCCTGCGATGTCTAACTCCCCATTCT
Source organism: Plectropomus leopardus (assembly GCF_008729295.1). Classification (NCBI taxonomy): domain Eukaryota; kingdom Metazoa; phylum Chordata; class Actinopteri; order Perciformes; family Serranidae; genus Plectropomus; species Plectropomus leopardus. Next base: position 24,881,872 of record NC_056473.1, read on the forward strand.
TTGCCAATTTCTTTTATTTCTTTGTCTAAGTATGACATAAATTAAATGAAGCCAAATAAAAACTACTCCTAACTAGCATATCATGTTATGGAGCCAGGGAAAATGAAACTTGTAAAAATATAATTGAATTGAATGGACCATAAACTTTATCTCAAATTCAATGTATAAACAGAGGGAGGGATGAGAAGCAGTGAGAACAGCAAGGCTAAAATGTTTATTTACGTCACTCAGATACAGCCGCAGGACTCTTTCCTTGCCGCAAAGTTAGTTGGTGTGTTTGTGTGACACCGTGCTTGTACACAGTGATGGCTGCAATCAATAAAAGAACATAAACACGTCAGATAGGACATAAATGAGACTGTCTGCTGTTTGCTTTTATTTGTTTCTTGTTTCCAGTGCTGTGTGCTGTAGATCATTGCAGAGCCAGCCTGATTGTTAGTTTATAAACTCAGCTGGATGATGCTGATGAGGGGCTTTCAATTGGATCTGTTACACTTTTATGAGGAAATGAGTGCAGATTGATTGACAGATGATAATTTGAGAATGGACTTAGAGCTACAGTTATGGTTGACTTTTTTGTCCTTTACCTCCTTGTTTGTTCTAGGTGCTGCGCGGGGCTCAGCTCATCGCGGTGGCATCAGCTGATGGCGGAGCCACAGCAGTAGAAGGCTCCCCTCTCCCCCCTGACATCCAAGTGCAGTACGTCCAATTAGCCCCCGTCGCAGATCACACAGCTGCCGTACAGGTAAAACAACACCCACACAAAACACAAACTCTTCCAAGCTCTCGTACACGTGTACACGGACACAGATTGTTTGTAAATGGGTAGCATTCCAAGTGCTGGAGTATGCATCTATCGTCTGAGGTAAAACAGACCCCGAGTACTAATCTAAATCAGTCACACTACACGTGTTTGTTTTTCAAGCAATCCATAATAAATAACTGTTTTCCACTTATTTTCCCCAATCTGAAGTACATACTTTAGATCAGGGATCAGTCCTTCAGTGATTCCATTAATCTGTGTTGTATACTCAGTGCTCTGCCAGGAGGTACAAGTCCCAAGATTTTGCTTATTTTAACACTCTGATTTGTAAAAGTAACAGAAATATACTAAAAAGCACAGTCAGTGCCTTTGATCACAATCAGGAAAATCTCTGTTGTTACTATTCATGCTATATTAAGACACTCTTCATATGTGAAATGAAAAGGTGATAGGATAGGAAGTTGAAGGTGTATCTCTTTGTGATGTAAATTTAGATCTGAAAGTTTACTTTTAAAAGTAACTTCAGTTTTATTGAGATATGTGAGTTTTCTGGATCATATCCTGATACTACTGGGTTATGTTATAACCCATCAGTGCGAAATATTTTAGCTTTGTTTCTCAATAGTCACTTTTTTGTTAGACTAGTGTAAACTTATAAAATGGAATTAAAAAATACTGGACTTACTTTTTCAAGAAACAAATATTTTTATTGCATTATAGATAGGTCACATGGTGTTGTTTATGGCTGTACCTAACTCAGATTATGCCAGTATACTCAGTTATGGGTGATCAACATGAAAATATTTGAGGATCCTTTTTTTTCTTTCTTTTTTTTCTACGTACAAAGTTTTAAAGTTTAAACAGGCTCAATGGGACGTTCAATGTGATATCGACATTCAGGTAATATAGTAAACAAGCTAATTGCGCTAACGACAGGTTGTAAATGTGCAACAGCATTTTTAACTACACTGGATATCAAACAAAAGCAAGAGACTGAATCGTATTAAGTTGCTGTGAGCTGAAAATTTACCATTTCAAAGCAGAAAGTCTCTCATCTCTCTGCCTCTTTGCTGCTGCCTGCTTGTCTGCTGCTCCCTGTACCAAGGAGTAATATAAAAGTCAAGAGCACTCACTCCACAGCAAAATCTGGGGACTAAAACATCCCCACAGAAAAAAAAACAACTGCTGGACAACTGACTTTCAGGGGGCAGCCCTTGTTTTATGTAGTGTTTTGTTTTGTTTTGGGAGAAGCTGCTGCAGAGGCGATGAATGAACCGTTTAGAGTAAGCATAATGAACAGTTAAGTTTCACTTTTACCACATCTGACATTCTGCTGCTCTGTCTGTGCCCAGAGTATGCTCTGCACTGTGAGAGTGTGGAGCAATGCATAGCTGAACCTTATATATATTTCTACAGGGCTCCTAATGAACAGTCCAGCTCCAAAATGTAAAATCAATTTGTGGCAGCAGGTTGTTTTGTTTGTGGCAGGCCGCCATAAATAAATAAATAAATAAATAAATGTGTGGGAAACTGTCCTGCAGAGTTCAGCTTCTAACACCAGCCTGCTGGTAGTGCCACAGGAAACTGAATTCATGGTGAAGTTTGGTGATTAAAGTTCATATCGCTGTGCTAGTTGGAGCTCATACTTTGCTTAAAGTCACGCACACAGTCTTGTCTTTTTTAAGTGAACCATAACCTTTTCATCACAGTTGCTAATTGTTTGTACTGATGACTCAACCAGTAGAATATCATGCCCATCCCAGTGTTGGAAACGTTTCGATGGCCAGTCACCTCACATTGCCTGTCGCCCAGTTTTCAACACTAAACAGCCATCCAATTGGAACAGTGGATCATTGTGCTTGTGTCAAAACCCCCAAAAACACTTTTTTGTTGTGCTTAAGAAAAGTGCTGCAGTGTATGTTATGAAAATGTGTGAACAATTTAATCTAAAAAAAGGTCAGAGTTCCATAAATCATGACATAGAACTGGTGATGAATTGAAAAATACTTTCTTTCCAAAGCTGAAAATACAGGCCTTTAAAGGAGTGTCTTTGTACTTAATCATTTATATCCATCCACCTAAAACTTGCTCATTTTTTAGAAATCAGTACATGTCTTTTCCCTTGTATAATTTTTCTTTTCTTCTTTTTAGAAAATTATGAGCTTACTTGTAGCCAAAGTTTCTGGTTGTTGGGGCGGACACCTGCCATATTTTGTGCTATAATGATTTGATCAGTTTTATAATGAGGCAGAATATATCCTGTAATATTTCTTTCATAATTACTGTAATGTTGAAATGGAAATATGAGTGTAATTTCTGCAATTTAGCTAAACCACTTGCAGGTACAATGGCTCTGCTTTTCCCCTGTTGTCATAATTTTGCTCAAATAAAATGCATGCAGCTTTTCCGTCATTATGAAGGCTATTTGGACAAACAGTAATTTAACATAATAAAGTGAAGTGGATGGAGTGTGACAAGGAGAAGAGTAGTAATTTGTAGATATGCCTAAAATCCCTTGATGATCGAGCGTTTTGAGCAACAGCCACATGTGGGATCAGGATGGTGCACAGGCACACGGCATAGTGGCCTTTGAAGTGGTCAGTTAAACTCTGCAAAGCATATAAAAGAACCACACTTTTCCATTGTTCTCTCTGCTTTTTGTTTTCCCCAAATATGTTGAATATCACATTTTCTCCTTACTGCGTCTTTCCCTGATGGGAGCCTTTGTTGTGTTGTTATAGTGTAAACAGAGACAACTTCAAATGATTTTTGGCTTTGTAAAATACCAGTCCTGTCCTGATATGACTCTCCCTGCAGACAGCCACGCATCAAGTTTTGGGATTTCCTTGTTAAAGGTGAGATAAAATATGAATGACAGTATGATAAAGAAAAGTTATAGTTTATTACAACATCACCTTAAATGTCTAGTTATGGAAACAGCTACAAAGTGTAAAATATGATGAAAAATCAAATTAATCAAGTATGGCGGAAGATAATGATTACATGGAACAATTGAGTGTAAAGTGTGGTAGATTCAGCAGGTACTCTGTAGGCAGGGATGGTCACCTAGCTTGGAAAGGCGGTGGCGTTTTTTGTCAGATTATGAAGTCATATTAGTGCATTTTTGCATGTCAGCTTTCAAACTTTGCTCTCTCAAGACCCTGTTTTGTTGTCCTTTTGTTGTCTGTAGTTGTCTAGGTATTTGGTTCCTTGCCCCGGCGATTAAAGCATCCTATATTGATTAATTGTTTTGGGTGTGGATCATACACAATCTGATGGACTCCAGCAAACATACAAAACGATTGCTACCCCATACACTGTATTCCAAAGTCTGTGCTCCATGACTCTTGGCGCAGCTGGCAATCAAACTGTTTGTTTACTCAACTGATTCGTTTGAATGGATTTTTAGGTCTAAAAAGGGCTAATTTTTTCCTAATGTTTGATTGTACACAGATCTTGACAGAAATCAACAAAGTAGGCAGAGGTCTGATCAGTCATCAGCGTTCTGTTCGGTGGAGTTTGGGTTCAGTCAGGGCGTGGGGGACATGCTCAAGGATAGAATGAAACCGCTTGTTAACAATGTGTTGTTTATTGATCAAACAATATTTAAAACATGTCAGAATCAGATTTTCATTACACTTCAGTCCTAAAAAACGAATTTTTTGTGCACAAACGAAAAAAGATTCTAAATGTCAAGAAAATGAGTTGGCGATAAGATAAATCCAGTATGTTTAAGTAGACTTTTCTTTTAATTTTAATTTTTTTAAGCATGCCGTGAAGGACTTAACTGGGTAAAACCTTACCTAGATCTATCCAACCACTAATGGATCACATGGCATATGTATCGCAACAAATTAAAACACAAGAAACTAAACAAAGATGTTGAATCGCATTAATCAATTACAGATAAAAACTGAAACTGCATGCTAGAAATATTACAAAGAACTATTGAGTGAAGCAGTCAACGTGTGAGCACAGATACTTGGCTTGGCCTGTCTGGTACGAGGTAGGTTATTATCACAGTTGGGTTTTGATGTCCCGGAGTGTAAACATTGCTGGCTTTTAGTTCAAAGTTCAGAGGAAGGTTAGCACTTTTCTTTTTTCTCTTTTTCTGTAAAGTGTTGAATCAAGAGAATTGCTCTCATCTGTTTCCAGACATATGGTTGCATTTATACAAGTTCTTGAAAAATTACTTAGGCTTTTGTATTTATTTATCTCTGCATTTTTCCCCTCTCTTTATTCAATAGTTTCCATTACCTAAACTAGATGAAGTAGGGGGCAATGCACAGTGATATTTTTGCTTTCCAAGAGGCGTGTCTGCGAGCTGGTGACAGTCTGTTGACGCAACCTGGATTATCTCCAGCTCAGGTAGAGAGTCGAGACAACAGCACCAACAGCCTGTTTAACCACATTTCTTGTCAAAAATGCTAAAACAATTTGTGATGCATACACTTCAAAAAGCAGTGCATCCATTATACGTGAGTATTTCCAAATGGGGAACAAGGCCCGTACTGTGACAGTTCAACGTGTTCAGTGTTTCAAATTCTGAGAAAAACATGGATCCATATGAGTTTTGCTTGGCCTCTTCGCCGCCAGTGGTTACAGTGTGTCAGCCTCATGTGTTGTTGCATTGTGAGTGCTGCTGTGGTGCAGCTGTGCTCCATTCAATACTGTTGTCTAGTGACAGCACGCTGGGCTGGAGGGAGGATTAAATGCTGCAGGTGTGTTTGAGAGAACCTTTGGCGTGCATTTGAGGAAGGAGTGAGTCACTCTTCATGGTCATCATCCAGGACTGAGTCATGAACCTCTCATCTTTTGAGGGGTTTTTACCCACACAATACCTCGCTCTGTCTGACACGACTATAGAGACAGTCAGAGAGCATTAAAATACAAATAGCTCATCACTTGTCAAGTCTCTCTCCACCTGTCACTCGGTCCTTCTTCTTTCTTCTCTCTGATATATCTCTCCTCTAATCTCTCTTGTCACTCCTCTGCTCCTTCTATCTTTGGTCCATTCGGTGTTTTGCTCCAATGACACAGGGGCGTAGGGGCTATTATACGGTTTGGTCTCCATCTGTTACTTCACAGGAAACACACTCTGCCTTTTCATAATTGCACTGATTGGCTCAAGCAAGATGCAACATCAGATCTCGCAGTCTTCTCAATTATCACCTTTTCGCTCTTCTCTCTTATGTGTTCCAGGCTGCTGAGCTCGCCCCGGCCCTGCAGACGGACATGGAGGTGAAAGAGGCCATCCAGGGCGCCATCCAGGGAGAGAACGGCGAAGTGGTCCAGATTGTAACGTCTGTGGCCACTTGAGAGCCCCATCTGGTCCAACACAGCCCAGAACTCTGCTCCACAGCATGGTCTGACGAGTCTCAATGGGAACATCAGAAATCGACAAATGCATACAGTCTGACAAGCGATTAAGTCAGAGAGCATTTTTAATAAATACTGAAGGTCACTGATGAAACACAGGGAGGAAGCATTTTTATGTTTTTTTTTTGTTTTTCCCTGCAAACTCAATCCGTTGCCAACCATATGTCGCAATATGGAAATGTTCACAGAGAAGTTGAAAAGACCATGATGCTCCAAAATCAACTGTGGTTTTTCTGTTGTTTTCATCACCAGAAGGACCTGGCCCACCACAGAGTACACAGTGGGATTATTGTCTATCCAGGGAGGATGCTGCTTATGCAGACCATCACCCTGCCACTTCATCAGCACACACGCTTGTTTACATCAACTTTGGAAAATAGTAGTTATTTGGAGTTAAGCTGCTTGGCTAACCCCAAAACCCCCATGAGGGTTTGTAAAACCCCTAAATCCCACCTCAAACAACCAGTACTGTGCTCCTTTTCTCGTCATTTCTTGTCACGGTGGACTGCAGTGGAAAGTAGATTTAGCTGAGTACAGCTACTCTTGGTTGTGATTAATTTGGTTTCCTGTCACTCTCCATGATTCAGTCCATACTGTGTCTCCCGGCTTTGAGCCCTGCCTTCCTTTACTTCGCTCCTCTTGTTTTCATTCTGCTGTAGCCGCACATCTTTGTTTGTTTGTTTGATTTATCTAATTGTAACATGCCGAAATTTAAGGGGGGAGCTTTAATTTCGGAGGTAGAAGACCATGAAATAGAAGAGATGGTGCCAGTGGTAGACAGTACAAGTTGCTTGTAGAAAACCGAGGAAACCTTGAAGTTGTTTATCCCCCCGTTTTGTCTCTGTGAAAGATACATTCATGTGAATAAAACATGTTTGTGGTTGCCATAAAAGTGTGTTTTTATTTTGGTTTCTCACTGTATTTTCTCTTTATTTCCATCATCCGTGGCCATCAAAATGCCTTCAAAGTTTTCCAAGACATTACTTTGCTTTCATCCATCCCAAACAGATAATTGAAGAAAGCGTGAAATGATAGTTTGGTTTTGAGGTCTTGTTTCATGTTGAGCTTATTTATTTACTATTTTTGAAGTAAATATGTATCATGTTAACTTCAATAACCATGGGATTAGGCTACGGTGTTGCCAGGAATACTGATCTTTTAAGCTAAGCTTTTACATGGTCTCAAGGTTTTTGTTAAAAGATAAAATTAATATGTTGGCCTCATTATAGCAGAACTGTAATTACATTTCTTCTGCATCCACTCTCTGTGCTCACTGCATGGTTTTGTTTTTCTGTCACAAGACACAGAAAATGTGTTGTGTTGTGTTCGAGTGATGCTCCGCTAATGATGAATATCTCTGCAGTCAGCAATAAAAGAGATAAGCAAGATACTCTGAGACTGTGTGTTAGTTTGGGGAAGTTTTCCCATGCTCGGTGTGATGTAATAGTGTATTTTGGAGTTGGGGGAAAGAACCAGGCGACAAAATGAACTTGATAAAACAACATCCATGGTCTTGGCTGCTTCCTCTTGTTTCCTTTCAGTCTGTTGTTGCTGTCTCTGACCCGCTTTATACTGCCTCCGCATCTCCCCTCACCGACTCGCTTACGTATTCCTCTTCTCCCACTCAAATTGTGTTTTCCTCTTTCTCCTTTGGGAGTTGTGTTAACCCTTTAACACCTGGCTTGATTTCTTTCAAAAACATGGGTAGAAGGCAATGAGCAATTTAAGAAGAAATGACCTAGAAATAAGCAAGGAATTATTTTTTTAAAAAAGTACAAGAAAATTACTTACTTAAAAAAAACCAAGACAAAACAAACATACAAACAAAAAACATGGGAATGTTAAAAAAACAAAATCAAAGAAGAAAAAGCAAGGGAATAGCCTGGGAAAAAAAGTGCTTAAAAAGTATAATTCTGTAAAGTTTTAAATATATAATTGTGACAATTTAAAGTATTGTTCTCTTGACATTTTAGCCTAGCTTATAAAAACAATATTTTTTTAAAATCTAACATTTCTTGCAAATTGGGGGGCATTTGTGGCCAAGTTGCTCATTGCCTCTTTTGCCCATGTTTCTGAAAGAAATCAGACCAGTTTTTTCAGGATTCACAAGTTTGAACACTTGTGAAAGCCGCGTGAATGCAGCTCAAAAAAGTGACAATGTTCCAGGTTTTGAAGGGTTAAAGTACATTTAAGTCCAAATTTAATGAGGTAGACTGGTGGTCCATCCCTTTAAAATAATCTTGATGTAGCTGAGTTAAAATGTTGGCTTGGACAACTGTCTCTCCCCCAGTGACCCCTCCATTAAATCTTGGACTTGGAAGGGAACTGCACGTAACGGCCTTTTACTCTTCACTTTTACAACCCTGGGCTCCATCCAGGAGCTGGAGTGGTTACCATCGCGACTGGCCCTCTCTCTGGCTGCCTCCAAGATAACCTGCTGAAAACAGAAATGAATGATAGATGGAGAGATGAGATTGTTTGGAAGCAGACGGCATGTTTGAGAAGAAGGAGTGGAGTGATGAACAGAGAGCAGGCGGTGTATCTTTCCTTTCCTTCTCTCAGCAGCTCTGTGCTCTCCTGCAGTCACGCCAGCTCTGCTGAAATCTGCTTCAACATGCAGGCACTAACCTCTGCGGCATTCACTTCGCCTGCAAAATTTCTTGAGATCAACAGATTATTGACCTGGCCAATTATTGGGGCTGATAATTGGCATTTTGACGATTAGCCGTATTGGCATTTTATTTTAATTATAATAAAATGGCAAAGAAAGTGTCAGCATGGGAGAAACCTCAGGGAGCTATTTTTATTCATTCTTTTTTTATTTTCTCACTAGACTTTATAAAAAAAAGTTGCTGAGAACTTGCTTTATATGATGTTGACAGTTTCAATTTTGATTAAACATTTGCTAAAGGCATTTCAACAAAGTTTTGTGTTGGAGTTTGTTAAATTCCAAATTATAAATATTGACAAAAAGATTTTCATTTTTATTGCACATGCACATTGGTTCCAAATATTGGAACCAATGTGCATGTGCAATTTTGTCTAATTGACTACTAATAATTGGTATCGGTATCAGCTCTGAAAAACCAAAAGGCCTATGGTTGACCCCTAAAAATGTCCCCCTTGCTCAAACTTTTTACAAGTCTGGTGGTGGTTATCTCAGGATGTGTAAAGATGAGTGATCATATTTGTTGGAGCAAAAATGTTGAAACAGAATGTGTGTCCAGTATCATAAATCAGCAATTGTTAATCTTGGGGAAACAAAGCTCCCCAAAGTCAGAATTTATCTGTCTCATGCCAGCGGACAGATTACTCCAGAGCAGTGGTCATACTCCACAGGGTATGCACATTTCTTTTTCTCACTTGCTCAATATTCCAAAAGTTCACAAGCAAGGCATGCAAACTTGCCTTGCCTTAGAAACATCTCTATTGTCTGTTTCCTGTTGCATGAGAGCAGAGAGTATTTAGCTTTATATAGACATTAAATTATGGGGATTCTGGATGTATGTGTGGCTCTGTTCCCAAATTACATTGCAGTAAGTGAGGGGAAACTTAGCAACATGGCTGTTGCTACATGCATCATAAAATGGAAAGAGCTGCTGGATGTCAGTTTATGGGAAGCTGAACGTCCAAAAATTGTAGCTGTGGTCAGTAATTTAACTGGCCTTTTGGTTGCTCAATAAAAGATGAAAAGCCGCTGAAACGATATTTTTCTAATCATCCATTATTATCTTTGTTTTGCTTTGCATATGACTGATCACTTTTTACAGCAGTAAGCTATACATATGTAGAAATAGACATAATAGATGCTAAAGGAGAGTGATCCAGGAGGGCCTTAAAGAATGGGAGGAAGAAGTAATCCACTGATCTGAAAACTTAACTCTTCCAGCATTTCAAAATGTATATGGCATTTTCCATCCTACAGTAAATCAGGTTTTATTATTCCAAGTATACTTTACAATTTAATGTTTATTTTACTGGAAGATGCATTTCTTCCAAATCTATAAATCAGAATTTAAATTTATTTTTTACTGAGTTCCCCTCACAACTGAGAGTAATTTTGTGAATTTGACAAAATGCTTCAACTTATAGACCCCACGTAAAAAAAGGGTTCTGAAAACTATGTATGTAGTTATTATTACCAATACAAAGATGTAAATATGGTACATTGTGTACTTCTATATCTGTATCTGCCGCAATGACAACCACAGTTTTGAAACTACAGCGTGGTATTTTATTAAAGGGACAGCTCACCCCAAATTTAAAAATACATAGGGCTATTTTTCATCTTGCCTGTAGTGGTATTTATTGATCTAGATCGTCAAGTGTTGGAGATAGAGATGTAGAGATGTCTGCCTTCTCTCTAATACAATGGAATGAGATGGCACTTGGCTTGTGGTGTTCAAAATGCCAAAAAATACTTGAAAAACTCAACAGCAATGTCTCTTTCCAGAAATGATCGTCAAAGTTACCCAAGATAATCCACAGACATTTCATGCAGGAGCTATTCTCTCTCTACTGAACTAAACCTGCCAAGCAAAATCACAGCACAGAGGGACGCATGCATTGACTGCCAGCTCGCAGCAGCACTGAGCTAGCTAATGTTACAGCTTAACACATTTTGTGCTGTCACAAGCTGAAGCTTCTTATCTGTGAGTGGATGCATGCCTCCTTCTGTGATGTGATGTGGGTGTAGTTTTGTAGAAACAAAATAGTTCCTGCATGAAACTGCTAACAACAAGGCCTATAGATTATCTTGAGTAACTGGAGAGAGATTTGCTCTCCAGTTCGCTCACTTTACAAATATTTTTTTCAGAACTTTGAGGCACCACAAGAGTGCCATCCACTTCAATTATATCAGAGCGAAGGTTCACATCTCTATGGTTGATTTCTCCAACAATCAGCAGATCACACCAAAACAATCTACACTGATAAATAGCCCTCCAGGTAAGAGTAAAAATATGTATTTTTGACTTTGGGGTAAACTGTCCCTTTAACATTTTTGTTACTTAATCATGCACCAACTAGCACGAGGCTTTTAAAGAGCTGTGCACGCGCTGTTGGTGATGTCACCTGAAAACAGGTCTGAAGAACATCCATTTCCATCTTTTTAGTTTAGGTCAAGCTTCAAAGGTACGATTGATAATTCAATTACAATGCAGCAGGGAATTCCTTGGCTCTTGAAAAGCAGTAAAAAGTGTGAGGAGAGGGTTTGCAGAGCTCAGCTGAGGCTGCGTGGATGGGAGGTACTCCTTCAGTTTAAGGACCAGATGTGAGAGAGAGGAGGGGTACAAACACATCCAGACAGCGGGTACAAAATGCTTCCTGGTCAACGACTTTGTTAGAAACAAACTGTATAAGTTGACAGCTCGGATCGTCGATTGAATGCCTCTGATTTCACCGTCTAAGGTAAGTTCAATTTTATTGGCCGCGTGTGTACTGAAATGCGCATTACGTCGATGAACTGAAGGTGAACTTAAGACGTGAGGTGAACTTAAGACGTGATGACGTGAGGCGGGTAACTGCTTTTGACGGGCTCACGAGGTGCTTCCTGATCCCTGCAGCTCTCTTTGTGACTTTCTCCTGAATTAGATCGCCGGTAATAACGTTTAAACCAACGCAACTCAGTCCAAATGTTGTGGTGGGCTTTTCACGGTGCTCCGGCTCACAGTGTGCGTCAACTGACAGCTTACCAAACGTGTTAATGCGAGGAATGAAGCAGGTGCATAATGCCAAGGACACCAAACCTTACACTGACATACAAAGAAGCGTTTAAAGATTGCAAAAAAAGTGATTTGGCACACGGGATTACACTTTATATCCTGCATATAATGAGTTAAAGGTGGAAAAGTGAGACCTTCCTTAACAACGGTCTCCTGTTTTGGTGCAAAACTCCTGCAGCAATTGAAGTTGGTTCTGCTTTGGGAATCACTGCACAGCTTCTAAGGTATGGAGAGCTTCCCTTTTATTTTTCATAACGTCAAAAACTAGACATGATGTAATTTATTTGAAAGAGATGTTATCAGTGTTTGTGTGTCTTGTGGTTTTAAGGGGAACACCATGTAGAGAATATGTTTTTCCCATGGTCCATTAAAGTTCAGCCAGTGGCCTACTTGTAAACAGGAGCTATTCTCTCTCAAAGACAGAAACCAGAGATTGAAGTCTCAAACTTGTGATGTCATCAAGTAAAAGTATGAAGCTGCTCCGTAGACGATGAATAGGAGACTGATTTTGTGGTTTGTTTTCTGTCTTATACACAAATGGTCTTTATTCTATTGTAGTGTTTTCAGTTATGAAACAGAAAATGAACCCATGTACTCAGAACATTCCCCTGGGTGCTCTTAAGGCTCATTTGTTTTCTGTTTATGCATGAAAATAGATAAACCTAAGTCTCTTTCAAGCGTTAACGTCACTGTCCTCATATGTCCATGTGATCTTTATTCTGGCACAGATACAGTGAGTGCGCTTCATTTCAGCGTTCCCGTGCACCACCCAAGACAAAATGGCGAGGGCTGGGTGAGCAGTCACGATGGCGGCAGTAACCATGTAACTGTCAGCTGACAAAACAAACATCAGTGTCAGTCGTCAGGACAAAAGCCATGGTAGCTTTCCTAGCTGACAAACAAATGCCTGCATGGTCAGGACTGGACATGTGGTGGTGACGCATACGCTGCTCTCGCTGCTCAAATTTAGCATCAGATCTGGTGCGTCTGCTGGCTACAGTGCCCGTCAAATGGTGTGCAGACTCCGCCTACTCAGTGCACCGCATGCGTACACCGGCGTGGAAATGGTGCGGATCCAGTAGATGGTACTAAAAGGTGGAGTTAAAACTTTTGGACAACAACAAACAAGGTGACAGTAGAGGAAGTCGTATTACCGTACCGTTAAACCGAGGCAGCGTTGTAGAGATCTGTGCATCCATTATATACATCCCTACATGTAGATGGGGAATATTTAAAATAATTTCACTATATATATTACTAGATTTGTTCGATTCTGCCATTATTTTGATTTATTCTTCGTGTCCTCTCCACAGTCGTATCTTGCTTGAACTGTGCGACACTGCAGCCATGATTTCCGAGGGTACTGCTGCCTTTCCTCCATGTTCGTTAGATTTCAGAAAACGTGCACAAATATGGACAAATGAAATGAAGTAGTCAGACAGATCCATTTGTTCTGGTATCTAACTTTGAGCATAAATGAACGCTTAGATCAGTGTCATCTTCTAGTTCATCGTCTTTTGAGCAGCTTCACTTTATACCCTATCACATATTTGAGTTTTAACACTAGCTTTTGGATATGGGAAAGAGCTGTTCCTGTTAACTAATACTTTTTTGAACTTTCTTTGACCATAGGAAAAGCATGTATGAATTTTGAAAATGGGCATAGTTTCCCTTTAATATCCGTTGGGTGGTTGGGTTGCAAGAAATCATGCCTTGGAAAACTTGGAGGCTGTGCTTTTTTCAGCCACAGTGCCATAAACATCAAATCTTACTATTAAGTGTCTGAACCAGAGGCATTTATACAACGAGCACTGTGGTCTGTCTGAGCAAGTGACTGTAACACATTTTATTAGCATCGAATCCCATTATGAGCAAATGTCATCACAAGTTATTGAGTCTACTGTTTCTTGCAAGCTGCAAGAAACTTTAATAAAGATCAACACCGCCTCAGTCCATATAACAAGATTTCTGGGAAGACTGTCAGTAGTTTTGCAGGTTGATAATGAATAGTAAGCTACATTTGCAGGGAACACACTGACCTGGCTGTCGATACCTGGAACACAGTACTTGACACTTTGCATCTTTTGCTTCTCATCCTGGAGTGCTTTTTGGCAAATTGCAACTCACTGAAAAATCCAGATAGATAGTGTCTGTGTAAATATGCATCATGGTGAAGATAACTTGACTTTGAAAGACATGCATTGTTCTGAAAGTATAGGTCAGAGGCGGAAATGACTGCATCTTGCTGTGTATTTTTGTTCACACTTTGTGAGTCTTGACATGCCAGAATGCTCCTTTGTTTTCTGAGACATTAGGGACTGAGAGAGGTCGTCCAGTTTGGACCGAGGCCGACTCTGATTCCATGGGAGAACGACTGCTTGTTTGTTAACGCCAGAGAGCTCTCACGTGATGAAAGGAAATGTGCTTTTTCATTCAGCAGAAGTGTAAGTGCTCCGAGAGAGGCTGTGTTTGATTTACCTCCTCTTATCTGTGTTATGGTTATAAATATGATTATGCCAGATGTGGCATGCGGTACATGGTTTTGTCTCGAGCCATAAATGGTTGATAACGCAGAGCATGTTTTCTTCCAGTCCAACCGAACCAGGAAGTCAGCCTAGGAAAACAGGGACTTAGACATTTCTGGATCTCTTGAACACCAGTGTCTGACACTGCATCCCACCATCTCTGCTTATATTCACACATTAACCTCTCACGATTCAAGAATGCTGCTCAGTGTGTGTGTGCAGCCGATTGGCTCACACTGATTTACAGTTTGTTTCTGTGTATGCGAGGGAGACAGACATTTTTTATCTTGTTTTTTTTTTTTTGAGTTTTTATGAGGCTTCATAAAATAAGCTTTTTGCCTTCTATAGGTATGTTAGCATGCAGCAGAAAGTCTCCATGTCTGATTCTGGGGTTGTGCCGTGTACTGTGAGCACTGAGTCTCAGGCCAAGTCATTTGCTGGCTCACCTAATCCCAGTCTGCACGAGACAGCCTGCCACCAAAGTCACAAGAGGACAAGAGACAGAAAAGCCTTGTTCACTCTTTAAACATGTCTCTGGCTCGACAGGCTGGATAAATGACAGCAGCAGAGGAGATAATGAGTTTTCACATTCATAGAAAGCCAAGACATGGAGAGATCAACAGGATTTGACTGAATCAGCAAGTATGACTCAAGCAAAGTGATAGCAGGAGATAAAGACCTCTCTCTGACACCGCAGCTTGCTGGGGAGTGAACAAGAGGATCTTTGGATGGAGAGATGGATTAAGACAAATTTTAATGGGGTGGAAGAATTACACAAAGAGATAGGGAAGAGGAGGAGGACAGCCAGAGATCTACAGCATCATTTCCAGTTTCAGCTCGGCCAAAGAGTCATCTAAGGCCACTAACCATCACAAAACCTGCGTGTAAACTACTGATGGCAGGTGTTTACTTAGCAGTTGACAGATGTTTAGCACACGTGTATTTTAGTAACGGCACATCGACCATTACAGTTCTCCTTTCAGTTAATGAAGGTACTTACTGTCAGCTAATTAAAATTACAAGTACAAGCTGAAAAGTAATTAATACATCCATTGAGGGAATTGTAATTTCCCTTGGTTTATTACAGACATGATCTGTTGATTTTGGATTTTTTTTGCATCTTAACACCATGGGTGTGTACCAAACAGGGCTATCAGGCCCAGGCCAGGGGCCCAAGGGCTCAGGGGCCACTAAGCCAGAGCCTCTGCATGATATTGCGGTTATTAACTTAGTAAATCTTGTTAAAGTGCTTTGTCATCATGGAGCCCCAAAAGACATAAAAGAAAGATAAACTGAGGGAGTGACCTTGATATTAACTTTTTCTTTTTTTTTTCCACAAGAAAGAAACCATGATGATTCATATTAAGAGGCTGTTTTTATCCCCTCAGTTTCTCTAAAGGACTTAAGATACGCTTAGTACTCTTATGCAATTTAATGAAATTTTTCTGTTACAGGACATGAATTCTCCATGCCAGACTCAAACTACATAAAACAAACAAAACAATATTACACTATGCATACAATAATTAAAAAGAAAAGTCAAATATAGTCAGAAATCAGCTCTAAAATTGTATTTAAATAATCTCATGTTGACTAGAATTTGGACTGTGTAATTCTGTGGGGAGAAACAGCAGCATGTGGGGGGTAGTAGTGCCATTTATACTCCCTTTTTTGGCCTTTTAATCTGCCTATGTTTAACACATAGCCCTTTTGATATTTTTCATATATTACATTCGGGCTGTGCGATATGATGAAATATGTTGTCTGATGGTTAAAAAAAAAAAGAAGTATTGTATATTACGCTATGTCGTTTATTTCTTTTAAATGATCTAATAATACTTTTCACTTTGATTTATTTAATTATAACAATACTTTATGTTAACTTTAATATAACAGTACTTTATTTAACTGTATACTTTAACATTATAACAGAATTTTATTAAACTTTATTATAAAAGCAGTTTATGTAGACCAGCAACTTTCTATATTTCTATATATTTCTATATTTCTCTCTACAATGAATTCCTCAGAAAAAACAGTCTAATCTGCTGGAATTATTTTCCAGCTCATGTTACAAAATTTACTGCCACGGAGGAGACAAATTGAGAAAAAGAGATTGGCAGCAGCAGAAATAGCCCAGGTGCAAGTGACATTAGCCACACAATATCTTCTTAGAAAACACTGAGCCCAAAAGACAAAAGTGTGAGCATATTTCTTTGTATATTTCTAATTCCAGAAGTAAGAAATCAAATGCAGCCCCACGTAACCTCCTCTATCAACCTTTTTTTCACAGCAGACATTATGACTTGTGTTAAAGGGAGAAGCACAGGTAAACATTAAACCATGTTGGTGAGCCAGAATGCACAACAGCAGGACCCTCGCATCGTTCACGTAAATGGACTGCAATCGTTTTTAAGGTCACCAGTTTCGCCTTTACTTTTCCTGCTATGACATGCCAAAATTTCTGCTGTAAAAAAAGGTCTAGAGTATGCCATTGAGTTCACTTTATTTGAGAAGACAGGGATGGTAATGTTTAAAAGTAACTGTGACCATGACAACCACAGAAAATATGCTGTTGTGGGAGCTAATTTTACTGTTATCTAGTTTCCAGAATAACATGCCTCTGCAAGCAGTGAACACACATCGATTATAAAAAATCCAACTTTGTTTGATTAAGTTTGATTAATTCGTTCTGGATGAATACGTTATGTTAATTATAGCTATTATGATATAAGTTATTAGCTAAATTAATTAACTAACTAACTAACTATAGTAATTGTGTCAATTATATAATTATTTGCTCTTAGGAGCCTGTGGTGTTTGGTACAGGTTGTTATTATTGGATGCAAGTTGCAGCTGTAGTGGAGTTCAAAATACAGAAAAAAATACCTGGTGGTACTGCAGTGATGACCTGCTGTCTAAAAAATGCAAATGGAATATACCTTCCATTTTCTTATACTTTATCATTACAACTGATGCTTTTAAACATACACTAAAAACATATATTTTTAGTCTGGCTTTTATGTAGCCACACACTATCACTATGTTATGGTTTATACTTATTCTATATTTCTTTTAATGATCCATTTTTTTAGATCCATTTTTGTTTGAAGGTTGTTTGAAAGATGCTGCATAAATAAAATTTGACTGATGTTATTAATACTATGTTTTCTTTAGTTTTGAGACACCTGGAACTAATAATTGTGTTTTTGTAACTTTTTGTACCTGCATACTGAGCAAGTACTTTTCCAATTAGTCCGGCATGTTGTTTCTACAGTAGCCCAGAACGGACAAACCAAACACTGACTCTAGACCGGGCCATTCATGTTTTCGTGTCTGCTCACTTAGTTGTTTACATTCTTGACAAAAAGGAGAAGTTTCAGTTGGTTGCAGTCTGCGACCTCATCACTAGATGCCACTAAATCTTGCACACAAGAGCTCTTAGCTCTCTTTGTCTCTGGATGGATGGAGATAACAGATTGATTTAGGTACTAAAAGCACCCCCTAATCTGTTTTGCATAATTTGAAATCCTGTTTTTTTTTTTATGTTTCAGCAAAACCTTTGAGAAATAGCACCAGCTGCTGTGGCGTTTTGTCTTGACATTTACAGTGATAATTTCACAGTAGACTTCAGCCACAACTTCCTTGGATTTTCTTTTGATGAAGGTTTTCGGCCTAGATGTGGTGACTGTCATTACACATGCTAATTATGATGTTCTTCTTCTGCTATTTTTTTTTCTTCTTCTTCACACCCAAGTGACTTCTCCCGGGAAAGAACATCAGTACTTGACATAGCACCTCTAAACTTCAAATATAACAGCTTTCATGATAACTAAAGGTTACAGGTTAATGTCATTTAGTGTAATGTGGCACAAATTAGACAAGAATGGGTTTTTTGGACTTCCAGGCCAAGTCTAACACATACCGCCTTTGTCTCAGCACCTTCATGCCTCTTCTGCAGCCCATCAAATCATGTCATTCTCTTTGTTTTCCTTAATGGCCTCCAGGAAGAGTGTGGCTAAACCGAGAGAAGAGAAAACTAGAAGCAGATCCTCATTAAATTTCTCACACCAAAAAAAAATCACATGCACTGTTTTAGCTGAAAAACACAGGAAACACAAAGAGGAGGATGTGATGTGAACCCCTGGGCTCTGGCGGTCCTCTGGCTGAGCCGTTGGCGTTCAGGTCTAATCAGGGTCCAGGGCTGTAAGACGGACAGTGGCCCAGATTTTTGCCATTGTTATGATGCGAGTGAGGACAGGGGAGTGGAGGAGAGTGTAGAAAAAGCAGGGGCCTTCATTGCCTTCCAGCTCTGAAAATTATCTTTGCAATCAGCGCTGAACAACAACCTTTTCATTTTCAGGATCCGCCCTGCCTGCACCACTCAGCTCGACCGCACTCAGCCCAGGAACATGAGGTGAATGTTGTTGTACCCAGCTGTGCCTTGGCTCAGCAATAGTTTAGTGCAATTAGAGAGTGAGAGACAAGATCAGGAAACACCCAAAGGCCGTGTTGTCACTGCTGAGTAACATGATGAAGTGAGTGTGGCTGGCAGTGGCCCTCAGAAGGCCTTAGGAGAGATCTGATGTAAACTCGAAGGATTAACAAAACTCCGGAGCCTGCACCGAGTGAACTCACAGAAACTAACACAACATTTAACTCTGCCAGTTTGTTGTGAGGGGAAAAGGCAGTGCAGCGTCAGTGAGAGGGTTTATAAGTTCCAGTGCATAATGGTGACAAACTGTTATCTGCATCTGTGAAGAGATTACGTTTGATTAGATTGGTCATTTGTGATCTATAAAGAGAATATTGTGTAGATTACCAGATTAGTGTGGTAATGTGTTAAGGCTTTGCAGTAAGTGGCTTAAGTGATACCATAGGTGTTTTGTTGTTGTTGTTAGTGTGTGTGTGTGTGAGAGAGAGGGAGAGAGAAAGACTCGAGAGCATTTATTTTCTTACACAAATTGTTCGCCATCTGGTTCAGCTCTTCTTGATCAC
Source organism: Plectropomus leopardus (assembly GCF_008729295.1). Lineage (NCBI taxonomy): Eukaryota > Metazoa > Chordata > Actinopteri > Perciformes > Serranidae > Plectropomus > Plectropomus leopardus. Next base: position 24,901,260 of record NC_056473.1, read on the forward strand.
ATGAGCAGTGAGTAGAGGAGTTTGATTACAATACAAACACTAACACACACTCTTGAGGATCACATTTAAGATTTTCAGTTTTTGTGTTTTATTTTTTAACTAAGTTTGAGAGCAAACCAAATATATTTTATTGTTTAGATTTTTTTTCGTAAAATATTGGTTGAAGCAATTACTCCTTTCTTGACTTGTTAAACCTTTAAAATCCCCTTTATCAAATTTTCACCACTGGTTTTGTTTTCACTTGTTTGTGGGACCTGCAAAACTGGTTTAAAAATCTACAGAATCAAAGGCCCATTGGGTAAAATTTTGGCTGATTTAGTGGCATCTAGCAGTGAGGATTGCACATTGCAACCAGCTAAAACTTCTCCCAATTACAATTCCTTCATTGTTCAGCAGGTTTTATCCGGGAGCCAAATTATCCACAGAGGTCTCTTCCTCTCCAAAACAAGTAGACAAAGTGGTTCAAATTGGTTAAAACATGGAATAAAGCAGTGTTTCTTATATGCTGTTTGGCCTGTTGCACACCGGCACCTGCTAATGTGTGATTTTTTTTGATCTAGACATTCAGGTGGTTTTTACAGTGTGCCGAATTATTTGCAGAGGTCTCTTTCTCTCTATAAACAAACCAGTGATTAAAACAAGTAAAAACACTGAATAAAGCAGTTTCATGTTACAGCAAACTATGGTGGCCAACGTGAAAAATTCAAGTGGCCATATCTAGAGCCAGTGTTCGGTTTGTCCGTTGTAGTATTATGTAGAAACATGGCAGACTCTGTAGTCGAGGACTTGCTCCCTTTTTAGATATAAACGGCTCATTCTAAGGTAACAAAAACACAATGATTCTTATTTTCAGTTGATTATACACGAAAGAAAACACTATTTATATTATATATTTCATTTCTCCCAAGATATCCCTCTAAATCCCACATGCTGGACCTTTAAATCACATCTTACAACTCTCAAAAGGAAGGATTTATTCTGATTTATCATGTCAGTGCTTTTCAGCAATATTTATTTATGCCCTCACTGGAGAAGCTTGAGTCATATTCAATTTATCAAGGATTCTCTCAAATTGAACCTCATATATCAAAGCCATATTTCCAATTGTGGTACCACACAGAGCATGGTCTATGTCTCATCCCTCATCCTGTCTTCTTGCTCTCCACTCCCCAACAGCGCTCTATACACATGCACCAAAACATCCGTGATTAACAACCGCTAATTAAAATTATGATGAATTTGTCCCAAAGTGGAATCAGAATGTTGTAAATTGTTCGTTCAGGTTATAATTGCTGACCACATTCATGAAAAACAGATCACAAAGCTGTTATTGATGTTGTGTGGGGAACAATTGCCGTCTATGAGATGATAGCAAATGTGTGCGGGACATGAATGATGAGTGAAGATTACCGAGCTGGCCCTCTCTTTGTCTTTTGGCTCAGACACATTCCTAGTTTACGATGCAGCGAGTGCTACCTGAAGATACATTGACAGAAACATGACATCGGATTCCTGAGAATGTGTGCACTGCACTGCATGTTATTTGGAGGTATTGACTGTCCATATTACTCTGTCTGCGTCATTTTACATAATTTGTTGGAAAGTATTTGTGGGAAAAAGAGAAAAAGACAATGTCTCCTGTGCCTGAAGTTAACAAAGTTAGAAATGGCAGATCGCCACTTGAAATTCTTCAGCAATGGCTCTTTGTTTTCAGACAGAAGTAAACAAAAGTAGGCGTTTTATTTCTAGCCACAGGCTGGGCTGAGAAGACAATTATTACTAGCAGATTTTATATCGCCATCAAACTTTTTTATGTCTCCAGTGGACTGTGTTTAAAACAAGAGACCTGTAAAAATGTGTTAAAAGCGCACATGATGGCTACAAACATGATATTTTGCTGAAATACTGAGTAAACAAGGCAATACATATACATGTACAAGGCAAAAACTCGGGATCCTCCCAGCCCATGAGCCACGAACACAAGTTGTAAATAAGTAGCAGCACTGCTCATGTACTCTAGTTGTTAGCTCTCGTATTATAATGCAGCATTACATGCTAAATATTTACTGTATTACTTAAATATTTATATAGCATTCTTCACTATTGCATGAGAAACGGTTTTTAGGATGGGACTAATTGATGTGTTTGGCTAACGTAAACCAAACTAAAGAGCAAGAGCGAGCCTCCTTCTTGTGGAAGAGGTTAATGAACGATCAGCTGTTTGATACAGTGTATAATGGTGCAGAAATAAGTCCTAAAACACGGAAATTAGTTAGCATTTTGCCACTTCAGGTTCCCTGGTCCTGAACTCAAGTTTGTTTTTTGAATGTTTTCTTTTATTTTTAAATGTAAGTTAAAGTCTGTGTTCAACACCAGCTTAAGCGACTTTCACGTTTAATTCTAAGTCATAAAATACATCAGTAAATACCCCCACCTGAATCTGCTTTTTACGCGTCTTAACAAAGGCGGTTGCTAACCAGTGGCAAAATGAGACTTCAGAATGTCGTCATGCCGAAATGTGCCCAACATGGCTTTACAGCCACGTTGTGGTTGCGACGATAGTTACGCAATTGCAGTATAGTTTGTTTATAGCCTAACATTAGCTTTTTACTTCTGGTGATTGCAGTTATGCCTCAGAAACCACAAAGGTGGCTTTTTTTGGTTAGGATTATCTTGCTGACCAAAATGTGTAAGTATCTTAAACTTTTGTTGGGCACAGAGCTTATTATCTCCAGTAAACCAAAAGCCAATGGAAAAACACCATAGACTTTCTGACAAGGGAACCAGGGGATGCTAACTTGCACTTCGGCATACAGAAAAACACATCATCCCTGCAGCACTCTAATGCTTTGTTCATCTTGGATAACCTTTTAAAACTGTACATAAATCAATAACTGATGACGTGGGCGGATGGGCCTTTCTGCCGTGTTATTCCTCAATCTTGTGCAGATGCGCACAGATGACATCATGTTATGTCAAGGTATTTCCACTGAAGCTACATTCAAATCAAAAGGTAAACAGATTGCTCAAAGCTGTTATGTTTTCACAGCTGTACGTGGTGTCAAGGTGATCGAGAGGGAGTATGGCATACTGTATGCAGATGGGAACAAAGCCTAAAGTTAAGATCTGACCCAGGTTAGAGTCATACGGTGCAGATGCAAAGGAAAAGTGTATGTATACCTAAGAAACTTTATTATAGGAAAAATCCAAAATATATATTTGAAGAAACAACAGACCAGTTTTGCCCTCAAGGTGTTTCTCAAGGCAATCAAACACATGTGAGGCAATATAGGAACTGTGGTTGTAGATGACTTGATGGTCCCTTGCGGTGAAAACCAAAGATATGCACAGAACATGTAAAATGTAAAACCACACACAGACTTTTCTTGACCATTAGATAAAAAAAATCACATTAAAGATATTAAACATATTGTATAACTGACAGATATTCTCAGGAATGTTCCCCATTGCCTTCTGCTCCAGGTGCCCTCGCTGCTCTGGTGTAGATTTAAAGTTAGCGACAATCTCGTGGAGGTACCTTCCAACCAAAGATTGCAAAGTTTACCTAATAAGGCTTAAAATAAACTTTAAATGCACATTTTGTAGTTAATAAAGTTCAGCAGAAAGAATTAAAATAAAGATATAAAGAATTTGAATGTTTTTTTTTTTTTTTTTTTTAAATCTCTTTATTGAGTTTTCAAAATATACAACTGTACAAAATAATATACAAAATCAGCATATGTAAAAAGAAAGAAAACCACCCTCCTCTTTCTCAACCCATAATTTTCCATCTCATCTCCCAATCCCCCCACCCAATGATCCCACCCTGGTACGCTACTACTGTCAAAAATAAAATAAAAAAGTGGTAGCAATGCTTACAAACAAAATTACACAAGCAAGCAATGCACAAACAAATAAGTAAATTAAATACAAAAAAACTAAGAAGTTATATAAAAATATGTTGAAAAAAAACCTCGGGCAGTTTTTATCTATGGAAAAGATGAAATACTGATATGAACAGAGACATTTAAAATCTGAAGTCCTCAGTTGGCATTGTTGCCTTAGATTAGTGTACTCTGCTCTCCCAACTGTAACCTACTTTTGTTCAGTGATACCCCGGTGGTGATTTTGTCCCCTTGAGATTATTGTAAGTCCAGGCCCTATTTTTTTGTTTATCCAATGTCTAGTCTTGTCATGTTTTTAATAATTATGACACACTAAGTAAATGTTGTATTTATAAAGCAACACCCGTCTTATCTCAATGTCGTCTGCACTACTGATGGACCATTTTAGGCCAATGTGCAACATTAAGTCTCAGAAGACAGGGATACAATAACTTCACAGTATGTGCTGTATTTCTGATTAACCCATTGTCTCCCTGTTACTATGTTACCCTTTTATCTTTTACTCATCACTTATGCATATTAAAGTTAACAAGTGATAGGAAGAGATCAAATATCACAATATTTTTGACCAAATGTTGATATTGTGACAATATTGCAGGGTTGAAGTTCACACAATGAGATTTTCATGAATAATGAGGATATAAAAATTACCACACTTTACCTTAATGCAGCTTTTAAAACCATTTACTGACAATACTTAGAAGATCACTAAATACAAAATCTAAGACAATATCTGGTCTCATATTGCAATATATTACCCAGCCTTAGTGGGGAATTTTGAATGAAAAAATGTAAAAAAGTAGATAAGACGTGCTGAAGGAAAGTGGATATGGAATGTTTCTTTACTGATCATTTTTCAAATCTACATGATTATATAGCACTAGCAAAGTATTTTAGGAGGAAAATTGCTTTAAACGGTGTGTAGGCTCGGGTTCTTGGCCAGAGGGATGATTTTTCATGCTGATAATCAAAATTGATTATCTGAAGTATGACCACATATGTGTGTTCTGATGCACATCCATATCTGTTTCTAACATTGCGGGCTCATGGAGCGCTGATTTTCAATTAGATTTTATGGTTTATTATTCCAAGTAGAGACATGTTTTGGAAGTACATGCAAAATACTGACATTTTGAGTTATTTCTTTACATCATAATTATTATTATTACATCAACTGACATTGATATCAGGTTGGTCATAGTTGAAATATCTTTGGGCTTTAAGACATCTACTGTTGGTCTGTGTTCCAGTTACATTTGATCTGATTTCAATCTGCATGTCGAATGCAAATCCATCTGAATCCCTTATTAATCACATATCAGTAATAATAGTTAGAATAGTTCAAATATTTTGAGAAATACACTTTTATGTCAAGAGATAGATTAAAAGAGCGATATTGCCCCTGCATCTGTCCCGTATATATGAGGCCACAACTAGTGGCTGGATAGCTTATAAAGGGCGGAAACAGGGGGACACAATTGGCCTGGCTCTGTCCAACGATAACAAAATCCACCTACCTAAGCTCAGTTATAAGCACAGTCTTGTGGCTATTAAATGTATTAAAAAAATCAGGTGTAAAATCATGAAATTATAGGGTTTGACAGAGGTTTGGGACCTGTGGACTATTTCTCACCTGGCAACCTCACAGTGATGTCAAAACTCTGAGAAGTCTCTGCCCTTCGCCAAGAACCAGTTTGGCGCATTAATTTTCCTAAAACCACCACCTGTCATTTTTCGTAGAGATGGATATAGTTACCTTTGAACCATAGACTGTAAAAGTAATGGACATAGCTACTATGATGTCAACCATTGGTTTTTGGACTTCCATTTCAAAGATTTGAGTTCAGCATTTCAGTCAATGTCATTGACGTTTTTTTTATTTTGGCGTTGTGGAGGAGTGAGGGGCGGATCTGACTTAGAAGCTGAGGACGCTATTGGCAGACAGACAGCATGTCACTCAAAGCAGCTCACACTTAATAATGCATGTAAGCCTTAGTAACAGGTTATTTGAAGAAAACTTCAGCCGTGTACCTTTCTCACAAAGGGAGGATATAAGCTATGGAGACCAAAAACAGTTTTTGTACCATGCTCTGAACATGTTAATTTCTGCTGTAAAGTTTGGCATTTTAAAATTTAACTTTGGGGATTTTCTTGCTTCTGCAGACAGCTTCAGTTGGTCATTCAAAGAATTGCATTGGCTTTGTTTTTCAGCCCTGAAGGCTGCTGCTAGCTTTGGACAGAGACAGACTAACTGTTTCCCACTTTTTCTAGTCTTTATGCCGGGCTAAACTAACCACATTAGAGTGTCCTATTTGTAAGAGTATTGATCCTCTTATTTAACTCTTGACAAGTAAGCGAAGCAGCACAGTGCCCATATTGTAACTTTTGTTTAACTTTTACCAATTCTAAGCGATAAAAGTTTTCTGTAACTAGCATTTAGTTTGAAGGCCAAAACAAAATAAAACATTCCAGTTTTTGCAGACAGATTACACATTTGCTACAGTAGTTTATGTGAACTGTTGGTGCAATGCTCTTCTGATAATAAAAAAGCACAAAGATGAATATTTATTAGACACGGCACTTACAAACTGGAACCAAATCAAAAATGGAACCAGCTATCACAACCTAACCCTGTGTACCTCGGTATAATGATCTGTAATTTGAGCATTTGACTCGGCAGAACAAAACTCCTACTAAAGAGTCATTCTGAAGAGTAAACCAGACATGAGAGTGGGTTTGTTGGCCTTATTTACATATTGTGATTTAACTGGGAGCTGCTCAGGTATTTGGTTTAGTAGGAAAAAAAATAAACATTATGAAAGCTCTGTATTTTCTGTATATGTTAGCAGAGTGGCATTGTTGTAGTATTGAGAGTTTCTGTGTGAACAGTAGTTTTGGCTAACATTCATAATGGAGGCACTCACATCTATGTGTTATGATAAGATATGTGATCCACGTTATTACTGACCAGGGCCTCCACTCTGAGACATGCACCCAGACCCATGAAGTCACTGCTTGTGTTGAGTGAATGTATTTTGATTAGACATTAGATCTCGGTCATTACTGATCCATCTCTGTATTAGTTTGATATATCATTTCATCTCTCTGTGCTGTGATTGCTTCCACATGTCAGGCCTCAGCCTCCACAGGCTCACACCGGGCTGAAGTATCTGTGTGTGTGTGTGTGTGTGTGTGTGTGTGTGTGTGTGTGGGGGGGGGGTGTTCAGGAGCCCCTATAATGGGCTTAGACAGTCATAGAGTCCCCCTGGATGCATCATTGGAGGGGACACAGAAGCCTCCTGATGAAGAGGTGGGTGGGTGGGATAATATGAGGGCTGTTAGAGGAGGACAGAGGGGTATGCAGAGCACATTTAAGGAAAGAAAGGGGATTTGGGCAGACACATCCTTGGGCTTACTTGTTGCTGATGAAAGAAATTTGGATCACAGGGATGCAAAGAGCAGATGCTTCTACCTTGATCACCACATGTATATGTAAACATCTGCTGCATACACACTAGAGGTATTGTAAGTATGCGTGTTTCTAGTTAACAGTGTATATATTTATGCGTAGCTTCTGGGAAAAGTGGATTACTCAGCGATTAGGGCGTGTTTGATGGCATGATGTTGTTCCAATGAATTCAGCCTTCACCTGATAGTTCTTACAGACAGGATATGTTTCATATATCCATAATAAGCACAGGGGAGCCCCGGTTGTCAGTTTTACCCCAGGTGGAGTGTACATCTGCCCAAATGATCTGTGTCGAGAAAAGCACGGGAGAAATGGGGAAAACAGCTGCGGAGGTTTGTGAACACACAAAAACAGTCCAGGCGCCATTTTCCACTGAAAACGGCTTGCTGTATGATCAAATGACAGACAAATTGTTTGGCAATTTGCTCTGCTTGTCTCTGGTTAGCTGTCCTGGTGGTGGTGGGGAGCCAGAGGCGTCAGTGGTCAAGGAGACCCCAAACTTTGGAGGAGAAGGAGAACAACAGGCCTACAAGAGAGATCAGTTTGAATCGCCATATTTTGATTTGTGGTGTCCTTTCTTTAAATAGGGGAGTACTGTTTTTCCCAAAAAATTGCTGGGTGTTTTGAGTCAGCTCCTTTAGCCAGTTGGACATTTTCTTCCTTTTGTTTATCATTTATTCATGATTCTACACGGGTTGATGCTAAGTGTCAGAGGGGTGCAAAGAACCATAGCATACCCAAGCCATAATCCACAATCAGCGCTTTTCATTGTTATAATCATTCTTTCTCTTATAATTCAGAACATTTGTTGGCACGGCTATTTGTTTTGCCTGTTACTATTTTGTTGGGTTACATAGTTAACCCTGGGAATATCACATATATTTTTGATTGCAGTCCTGACAAAATTGCTCAGAAAACTTTCCGCTCGGTGAGCAGCTCACTTCTCAGATAACAATGCTCAGCAATTACCCAGCCAGCCGAGGCAAGCGTGTGAACACTGTCGCCCAAACTGACTGAAGGAGGCTAAGATATTTGGTTTCTTGGGTGTGAAAAAAAAACAACTTTGAAGGCTATATCTCCCTGCTTCCACAGTTTATGGTAATCGGAGAATAATGTTCACAATGATTTGATAAGAACCAAGTGTTACGCAGGTTTTGGCAGTGGTTCTTTGGCTTTACAGTCACTATTTTGCACTGGCACGGTGCCCGAGAGCAGATGAGCATCATCTTGTGATTGCACTGAACCCAATCTATTCTGTCTGCTTCAGAGATACATCCCTATGTTTGTTCAGGGAAAGTCACATTGTGCAGTACATGGACCCTGAAAAAGGGGGCCTGTGGGCCTTTGAAAATTACAACTTTCCAATACTACACACTGCGCTCAGCCAATCCACCTTGATTCAAACCATGTGCATGAAACAAGATAATGCCTTTTCAGAGCACAGACTATAAAGAATAGTGTTTGTAATGTGGCATGTGCAGTTGTCTTGTCATTATGAATTTAGATTCAATCAGTGTGGCCAGAGGCTTTAACTGGAAAGCTCTCATTTTGCGGAGGGGGACCCATTTGCCACTATGAATATTTAGACGGCAAGACCACAATGGTTGTAAATAAACAGCGTCTGTTTGTTTCAGTGCACAAACATGTTGAAGACAATTACATAAAGATCATACATGACTGTGTGTGTGTGTATGAAACTGGTTACAATTAAAGAAGTAATTAAAGAATTATTTCAGGGTTGGAAAGATGGCATTTTCATCAAACTAGGCTGTCAATGCATTGTAGAGATGCAAATACTTGGAATTGGTGCTATATGAGTAGATAAAATACAGGAAAAGGGTTGTAGCATTTGCTTTTGTTCGAGAGGTAGAAAACCTACAACTACCAGGATGCATTGCGCCGCACTGGACCAATAAATGCTCTTGCTGGTCGATGACGTAATGTGAGCTTGATCATTTTACACAGGAAACAGTAAGGCAGCCAGCTGGTATGACAGAATCTCAAATTTCAGTTAAACACTGCGTTAAAATATGTTCCCAAAAACATTTAAGGTTGGAAATAGGCAGTGCAGTAACAGAATTAGGGCTGTACCCGACGAAAATAATGCCAGTATGACATACAGGAAACAGTATGACAACCACTTCCTGTTCACAAATCCTCATATTATAGCCAAACAGTGCACTAAAATATGTTTCACGGAGAAAGAGTCAAAACAGTAACAGAATCTTGGTCTACATTTGATCAGAACTGCCTAGTTTTACCGTTTGATCTATTTGGTCTGAGTTTCAGAGAGAGAGAGAGCGGTGGCTGTCTCTCCATCAGCTTTTATACTCTCTACTCTATACCCGTGAAGGCAGACATACAAAAATGTGGAAATACAATTTGTAGTTGAAACAACAGCTCAAGAGCCAATGGAAATTTGAGCTGAGAGATAAGCAGGGAGATCTGATGAGCTGGAGGGAACTTTATCACAGTTCATTTACACATACAACCCACATTGTTATGATACAAAGCTGGTTAAATAATCGGTAAAGTATCCCTGTAATCACTCACCTGTGACACTTTCCTTCATATTCTGCTTTCAGTAAACGAGTCTGAAAGCTCAGTAATTGGTGAAAATCTGTAAAAACCACCTTTATGTTTGCTTTTCTTTCTTGTGTTCTCGTTTTCACCTGCTAGTGATCTAGTTTATATGACTCACGTGTCTCTGAGGCTAATCAGTTCTGGCCTTTGTCACAGAGAGGCATGTCTTACACTTGTTTACCAGAATTTACGCACCCCCTGTCCTCTTTCAGTCCTAGATGCACGCTGTGGCTTTTCCTGTGTACATATTGCATAGCTTGTATAAGTGTCTCAACTACTGTTGTGTAATTGCCCACAATGTCTTCCATATGTGGTTGTTGTGTTCTACCATCGTAGCTTTATCCCCAGGATTGTCAAAGAGCTTAAGAAGCTGAGATGTCCTAGATTCCCCTCGTGAACATGAGCATCCTGTTGACCGTGTCCTCATTTGTCTGTGCAGAAATTTCAAAATTCATCCACACTGAAGTTCCCCCTCCTTGAACACTAATCACCATATATCAGAAAAGTGCAAGCAGATGATATTCTTTAGGATGAAGTGATATGTTTACATCTCTCAGTTGGTGGTATGGTGCTGTACAGACAGACTGGCACTAGCCTTGGCTTTTTTTTTTTTTTTTACCATAAACCTAATTTGCATATATAAATGCACACCTTAAATTATTACACTATAAATGGTTAATGCGGACTCGTGACACTGGTGGAATTCAGTTGATACAACAAAAACATACCAGATGTATGCACAAAATGTACAGACAGAGGAACATTGTTTCATTGTGTTTGGCAGTATAGAAAGACAAAAACATTCTGGGAAGAGGTGAAAGTTGAGAAGTGAGAAGATTATTTTAAGAATCCCACTAGACCCAACACTTTTTTGGGGGGTCTTGTCTCAAGTGAAACATAACTATAGTAAAAATGAATGAGCATTTGTAGTACTTGGCTTGCTTTATGCAAAATAATGTATTGCACTTTTATGGAAAAACATAAACAGAACAAGCACGAATCAGTGACGAAGATTGATGATATAAAGCCTTCCACTTCTTGTATTTAGACAACTATATGTTATGTTATGTGTTATATGCTTGCAAAAGGCTATATCTTATGGCATGGGTATAATATTGGAGGGGGGACAAGATACAGCTCTTACTCTTGTTGCATGTTGAGCTGCTTTTAAATCAATGAAGTCCCCCCTAAAAACAGACTACACTAATTACAATTCCACCAGACACATCACTGTGCCAAGCTACTAAGATTCAGATGTACCATTGAAAATCCATGTGAAAGTTTAATTGTTGTTTTCAAGTTTTGATTTCATTTTCTCAAAACCAGAGATAAATCACATATTGTCACTATCCAGCTGGGCTGAGTTCTGTTGGAAGTAAACTGGGGTGCCTCGCTGTTCTCTAATATGATTCATTGTCAGCGTTTCCACTAATATATCACTCTTTGCTGGAGGCTAGAAAGATACTTTCATGTTCCTCAAACCAAAGCTGATTCAAAAGGCCTTGCAAGCTCTCACAAGCAGCCTATCCTTTCCTCACCAGTCTCCAAATCTCTATTTAGTAAAGCTGACTTTTACCAAATATTTTGTTGTTTTTGGTGAGCTGTAAAACAACGGCATCTGTTATCATCTTGCTTTTTATTGCTCTACTGGATATGCTATTGTGCTGAAGTAAATCCGTGAATAAATGAAAACAGTGATTGGAGCCCTTCTTAAGGACACAGTTCCCTCCCTCAATTGATAAAGCGGGCACAAAATCAGAGCAAACAGTGGAAGCTATTGGTTCCTGCTGCCGTGTTTTTATTGGCACCCCCTCACTATGCAGAGCTCCTGAGTGTGATTGACACAACTTGGTTGGTATCAAACATGCATCATTTCAAAACATTCCAATTTTTTGCTTTTATATTTCTGTTGGACATGGAAATCATATTTACTTCATCAGCTGTTGCATTGCATCTTGCATGTCCACACAGTTGGACATTTTTTGTCTTAACAGTGATCCCAGAGTCCAGCATGCTGTTTTTTACTGCTGCAGTGAATGGGCAGGGCCGCTTTGCTGTCATTTTCCTGATTGATTTGTATTGTGTTGCATTGTTTATCTTGCCAGAGATATTCAGGGTTTTCTTTCAACTAATAAAGTGTGTCCAAGAGGCACATAGACTGATGCAATACCACTTCACGGTAAGCTTTCTCATGGAGTAGGAAACAACATTGGGATTAAGAGAGATGCGTTGTTGGGATCTCCTAAGCAATTATTTAGTAGTAAGTAATGCACCCTCCAGTTGTTTGTATTAGTCTTTAATCCAGATGTTTGTGTGTAGCCTTGTATAAAGCCCTCTCTAATTTCATCAGCCCATTAAATGGCTATTATCAGTTATTTTTTACGACCATTTAAGATGCTTCAGATGGGGTAAACTGTGCAGTTTATAAGGCCATAAGGTGCATATCCAAGGATGTGAAGTTTTCTTAGGTTTCACTTTCAGTTTTGTTTAGTATAGTTGCAAAACTATGTAGTTAGGTTGAATAAAAAAAGATCCTGGTTTTGATTAAAATAAGTACTTTGTATTATGTAGTGTGACGTAATGTAACATACTTACATACTTCAGTTAAAATCAATCAGCATTGACATTTGGTCTACGCAGGACATGAACAGCCATCTCCTGGGTCAAAGTCCTGTGTTTATTTGACCCATGTAACTTTTGCAGCCTCCTTCCTGCACAGATTTTGTCCATCTTTGTATGTTACCTGACTTCCCCCTTTGCTCCTGTCATAATTACTATGGCCACAACAGGTTGCTGCCTGACAATTAATGTAAATGTAGAAGGTAGAGTAGTGCCATTCAACCTCAAATCTATGCTCTGAATGACTACTGATATGGGCCAGTTAATGAACTGACAAAATTTGAAGCAGGTGTGCTCCTCTGCCCAGCTGCACCACTGTCTTTTTTTCCTATCAAACTCATTGAGTGCTTCAATAAACCAATGGTGTATAATTCCTTTCTCCTGGATGAGTAACAATTACTTTTTTTCTACTCTTGTCCCTAATAGGAGACTGTGACCACGCAGAGGCTGCAGACAGAGATACAACTCTAACAGAAACTCAAACAGTAAGTGCAGAGTTATTTAAGCATGTATTAATGGCCAGTTAGTATTTTATATTGCGTGTATACCTTTGTATGTGTCCTTAGTTTTTTATACGATAAATGAGCACTTACCCTGCATGCACACTTCACCAGTATACGGACAGAAACAAGTCTCAATACAAGTGAAAAATGTGTCATGATGCAGAAATCAAAAGATTTGGAAATGTACAGTATAAGTATAAGTATTCTATTAAAAACAATTCATAGAGATGTCAAGTATTACACATTTGTTTCCGTAAGTTTGAGTCATGCTGAGACGCTGAGTCATCACATCCAGACAGGTTTGGCTGTGGCTGTGGATTTTGAAAAAAAAAGAAAAAAATGCTTATTTTGATTGTTTGGTTTATTAACTGAGAAGAATGTCTGCAAAGGTGAGTCTACAACACTGTGTTAGAAGAAGAAATTGAGGAAACAGAAAAATCCATGATCTTCATTTCCAACTTGGCCAAGTACCAGGGGAGGGAGATCTTTATCTTTCCTGTGGTGCAGTGTGATAGTAAGACTTTTCGAGAAACTGAGAAACAGTCTACAACTCCAGTTACCACATAATGTTGAAGGATCACTCAAAATATATGTTTTGAGTATCAAATCCCCCCCTGTGTGTATGAAAAGAGGATGGCAGCTGTATTCATCTTGGATTCACTGCAGTTAAAGTTAATTCCAATGGTGACCCAGAGACACGCCAAAAATTATATTAAAATGTCCATCGAAACTTCTTAAATTGCATTGATCCCAATGATCCACCTCTCCACTGTTCATCCTGATGTTCAGACAATCTTAATTTGACCATAAATCGCTAAATGCTACTTTACAGTAAAGCTTCAGATTTATGAGGAGGCAAAAGCGTGTCAGGGAAGTAGTAGCGTGTTTGGAACATAGTGAATATATGACTCAAGGGTGGAGGAGTGGATTATGCTGCATGAAGTATGACACTTAATTTTTTTCCCCTGACACTACTCAGAAACCTCGTGCAGTTGTCTGCCACTGATAGTAAACAATGTTATGCTAACCATGTCGATACATATTCTGTGATGCCTGCTTTGGTTTTGACCTACAGTTTAGGGATTGTATCTCAGTGAACATCCTTAGCTTGTGTTACATTTCCCCATGTGAATATGTAAATTATGACGTGTGTCAACCTGTGTAATGTTGCTCCTTGACTTTAATGATCAACATCTCCCCCATCTCGATTTGGGCTTGGTTTGCACCGATTTCTTAATTTTGATATGAATTAACAAATGATTAGTTTTCATATTTGGCAGTAAGTAATCAACTAGTTAACTCTCATAATATTCTTAAAAGGGGGTCCAGATTGTTCAAAATTTTTGCAAGGAGCCTTTAAGAGTGTATCTTATTTTCTCAAGTTTGAGGAAATGCATTGTGTCTCTAATCCATCTAGTAAAGGGCAATCAGTGAGGTGAATGACCACAGCAGCTTTGCCCTCGCGGGGGCACGTTGCAGGTCTAAGCCCAAATAAGGCAGATAACAGGCTGGATGCATCGTAGAATAAGCACCAAAAACGTTGATCCAAACAGTGTTCAGTCAGGGGCAGGACCAGAATATGTGTGTATATAATCTGCTGGTTGGCCTTTACAGCGGGGGCATCAACATGATTTGCTCAGAGTGAAAAGAGAATATAAGAATTACTGGGGAGAAGCTGATGTGAGACTTCTTGGAAAGATGAATTTTGAGCCTGACGGGGAACATAACGTATGCATCTCACAGCACCGAGAAATCTCTCTGTCTCTCTCTCTTTCTCTCTCGCTCTCAGCTTTACGTAGCATGACCGATACATGGGAATACTATGAAAGCTCAACAGCTGTGAATCTCTTGCTCTTGAATGCTCATAATTCTGGTTACGGACAGAAAGCTTTTTCCATCTTTCATCTGCAGTTTGGCTCCCTGCATCTCACTTGCAAATTCATGTTGCTCACATTGTGCCACAGGGATTTTTGTGATGCTCTTGTTGGATTTTACCAGCAGGCAGCTTCACACACCGTCAGCACAGCCCCACATCTCTCCTGAGTGCTCTATACAGTGGAAACTGGTAAGCTGAGGAGCCGCTGGAGGAGAGCAGCCCCATGTACTCAATAGTGGTTGTCTGTGATATCAAGTGCAACCACTAGGGGGCAGCGGTATAGAGATGGTGATGTGAAATTGTTTAGATAAACAGAATGATGATGCTCACCTTACAGGTAATATTATATGTTTTTGGCTGGAGTGCAAGTTTTAAAAACAAATATGACACGTTGAGGCTGCGTTGTACTAATTGGCAAGAATTTGGAAGCAATCATCAATATGCTGTCATGGGTAACTGATCCCTCGTTGAACTTCACCTTTAAATCCGATTTTCTGATTAGCCCTCAAAGCGCTGTTTGTATGCTAGTCGATCTGAATCTCTAAATTGCTACCAGGTAGATGTGCCCCTCTTCTCCTGCTGAGAACAGATAGCCCGCAGATTGTGGGTAAATACATAATTGATAAAAATTAACGTGGAGGAAATCCA
This sequence comes from Plectropomus leopardus, assembly GCF_008729295.1. NCBI lineage: Eukaryota > Metazoa > Chordata > Actinopteri > Perciformes > Serranidae > Plectropomus > Plectropomus leopardus. Next base: position 24,916,863 of record NC_056473.1, read on the forward strand.
CAGAATATGAACACCAGGTTTCAGATCAGTTTCACAATCTACGGCCTTCAAGTCTCAAAGGTTGCTCTCACACAGTTTACGGAGCACAGTGTTACCTACAGTGCCCTGCTAAATATAGAGCATCTTCAATGCACACAATCAAAGTAACAAGCAAACAGTAAAACATACAGATAAAACTAAAAAAGACGACACATAAATAGTAAATTAAAAAAAAACTAATTCAACTGTTTAAAGCTACAAAGTTGCCATGGAAGTGTGCTAATTAATGTCACTTAACACACGTACAATTTTCTTAGAGTAGGAGATCAGAGCGTTCTTTAAATGACATCAGAGACAGAATGTTAAAAGGTAAATTATTTCAATAAAGTTAACTGAAGATTTCCCCTGAAGTTAATTTTGATGCATCTCCTTGAAGTCTTTTAGTCACTGCAGAAAAAAGAAAAAACAGTCAAAGGTCTCTTCAGTCGAATGTTTATCAGGCTAAATAAATGGCAGAGATTTTTATCATACAGCCAACAGCATGAAAAGACGTTTTGAGACAATACCCTAAAAATACTTTGCCTATTCCATTTTTTGGTTAATTTAACCTTACATTCAGGTCAAGTGAACATTGCAAATATATGCATTTCTTTGACATACCATCTAACAACACAAGTTTGTCCTCCTCCTGAAAATCAGAGAATAAGGAGGCAAGATTACACCTTTTCCTTGATGTTTTAATACTTAAACATACACCAAATGCCATAAATATATATATATTTTTAAATTTGATATAGCTGAACTAGAACTGCGATATCATGGTGAATTTACAGTATTCCACTTTTTTACATTATCCTCAGAAATGTTTGATTTGTTTCTTTTAACACTCATAAGTACAAAGCATATATACTAGTGAAAAATGTTATGCCATTTGGCTCAGAGCTCAAATATTAAAAGTTCGCATCTGCAACAAAGGCATGACTAAAGCAATGCAAGCATTACGTCCTTTATCCTATCTGTTATATTGGTGCATTGCTTTAGTGTGTTGAGGTTTTGTGGAAGCTGTGCACAGTGATAATGGTGTTAATGATAGCACTGGCAGACAGGAGGCAGAGCTGTGAATGCTGCAGTGTGGTCTTTAAAAGGGGCATTGTATTTTACAGGCGAGTTTCACCTCTCTTTCTCAATGGATCATTACCCCAATGTGTGCAGTGATTTATGAGCTGCGTTACCAGTGCTGGGAGCAGTTCCTGTCTGGGGGCTGACATCCACCCACTGATTGCCACTATTTGTCTACGTGCATGTGTGTTTGTGTGTGTTATGTGTGCGTGGGCTTGACAAAATGGGAGTGGGACTGGTGCAAAGGTTTGTTAAAGCCAATATGAGCATGTCTCTTTCGGTCTGTCTGAGGATGGCTGTGCATGTCTGAGACCTGTGTCCTCGCAGGTCTTGAGTTCCCTGCTGGTAACTGGATACAGTGATGTTTCACTCGGCTGGGTGCTGATGGATTGTGTCTTAAACGGAGCAATGTGAAGTCTGAAACCAAACAGCTTTGAGTGCATCACTGAAATGTCACCACACACTTAACCAAGCAACTAATGGCTCTAATTTTTGAGCTAAAATCTTAAAAAGAAAAGTAAACAAACACTGAACAAAGCCCTGCTAAAAGCAGCACCTTGGTGTTTTCTCAGATTTGTCTCACTAATGTGCTCAGCTTTGTGCTTTTTGTGTGGAGATTAGCTCCGTCCTGCTTATCTTGGGCGAGGTTGAACATGTTGTTTGGACAGGTCTGTGTTGTTGTACTGTAGCCATGATGACTCTCCGCCAGCTCACATCATCCACTGACAGACTACTGTGCAAAGTATTTGTGACTGATTCGTATCTCTCCATGTGCATGTGTGTGCATATGTTTCTAGACATACCATCAAATATATATAGTGTTTGTGGCAATGTATGTCATCTCTCGATTCATCTCTATGAACAGATTTTGATATTGGCAGTGTTGTGGTTATTGTTTGTAGTTTATTTGTGGTCCGAGTAGTATTGACCGATCACGTTTGAGTGGTAGGTAAACATTATGTAGAGAAAATGTAGAGACTGAACCCAGTGGCTGAAATGAAATCTGGGAATCCATCAGCTATGTCAGACACCAACTTAGCTTTATACTTGCTTTTTAAAAAAATGTCTGGATTTATATGCAGATATCTATAGAGATTTGCTGGAATGACTGGCACACAGCAGAGAAAGTCTTTCCGGATACATGGATGAACAGATATGCAAAAGGCCCCACATAAATAAATAAATAGGAGCAAGATACAGACTTTGTAGAGGTTTTTCCTTTTTGTGTTGTTGTTATTGTTTAGTGTCTCTTTGTAGTGAATTTGTGTCTCTATGTAGTTGTTTTATGCCTCTTTGAGGTAGTTGTGTCTTTTTTGGTCATTTTGTGTCTCTTTTTAGTTGTTTTGTCTGTTTTTGTTGTTATTGTGAGTCTCTTTGCAGTTCCTTTGCACCTTTTTCTGGTTATGTTGCGTCTTTTTCTATCTCCTTGTGGGTGATTGTTGTCTTTTTGAGTGAGTTCTATCCTTTGTTTCTTTCTTTGGTTGTTTTTTTTGGGTTTTTTGCCACTTTTTGTAGTTATTTTGTGTGCCTCTAGTTATTTTGTGTCTCTTTGTAATTATTTTGTGTCTCATTGTACTTGTTTTGTGTCTCTTTTAGGCAATTCGTTTTTTGAGGGGTCATTTTTGGTCTCGTTTTGATTGTGTCTCCTGTGTTTTTATAGTAATTTTGCACATCTTTGCAGTTCCCTTGCATCCCTTTGTTACATTGTGTCTCTTTGTGGTTGTTTTGTCTGTTTTTGTAGTTATTTTGCATCTCTTTGCAGTTCCTTAATATCTTTTTCTGGTTATGTTGTGTGTCTTTGTGTTTGTTCTGTCAATTTTTGTAGCTATTTTGTGTTTCTTTGCAGTTTCTTTGCATCTCTTTGTGGTTATTCTGAGTCACATTTTACACTTGCGTTCCAGGCCCCGACACTTTGGGACCCTGAGTCTTTACTTGGTTGTTCAGTAATACATCCACGTCCAGATATCCGCTTGCTACAACAGATCTCCCGAAATATTGGCCATCCCCCAAAGGGGCTTATTATAGTCAGACCAATAGCCAATGAGTTTTGACATTGTCACAGGATAAGTTTGCCTGTTTAAGATGTTTTAAATGTATATATATTACATTGATTACATGAAAAAAAGACATTCCAGAGATAAATTTTGTGTAAGAAAGAGTGGGTGAAGGCACTGCAGGCCATTTTGGGTCCTTGCAAGCAGCGATGCATGTGCTCTCATCAGACTTGCAGGTGTTTGGAGAGCTTCTATCAAAGTATTTTGGATAGTAACATTTCCATGCCTGCTGTCTCTTGTCTCTCTCTCTTCATTTGTGTGTGTGTGTGTGTGTGTGTGTGTGTGTGTGTAAATGGGGACCACCCAAAGCCTTTGAGGTCATAACAATAACAGGTCCACTTCCTTCCAGTGATATGGCAGTGATTCCAGTTGAAGGGCTGTAGATGGAATAGACACTATCAGTCCAGCAGCTACAGTGTTTAGTGGATTTGTCACAGCTGTGCAGACGGTAACCGTGCCTTTATCTGCATTTGTAGAATGCCAAATATACAGTCACATCTCTATATTTAGCATGAGCAGTCTGGTGTTCTTGAAAAGCACCCACATAGCTCAGCATGTTAATCCATCTTCCAACAGATGTTACAGCTTGATGTTGCAATTAGTCTTTTTTCCAAAGCCCATCTTGCAGAATGTGGTGTTTTGAAAAATCTTCTGTTAAAGACTGTTGCTCGACTTTTTTTGCCTCATAACTTCTGCGTAAACAAATTCCTCTGGTTAGACAGCATTTTTCATTTTTGTGATTCTTTATTCTTTCTGCTCCTGGTGAGCGAAAATACGCTGTGGTAATTAATATGATAATATGTGTGGTGGCATAATTTTTTCCAGGCATTACTGTGTGCCATGTTAAATTGAGGTCTGAGTGAGGTTTTAGCTGGAAACACTGAGGAGAAGCCTAGTACAGTGTGTCTCTGTCAGTGCTTGGCCAGTTAAAAGGGGGAAATAATATTTGTTTTTTGGAGAGGCGAGCGCTTCACCCGCAGCAAGAACTATTCTTATTTGCTCAGATAAATGTGTGAAAATTTAGCTCTTTTCACCTTAGTGCAATGTTTGCTGCTGTGGAGCAGGATTTATTGTTTCTGTTTACCTTCAGCTACAAGTTGAGAGAGGGTAGTTAAACATACATCACATAGGTGCAAGACTTTCTAAAAAATAGCATACATGAGGAAAAAAGTAACGCCTGCACACTAACTCCATGCCACAGGAGTTTAATAAAGACAAAGTTTCGATCCTACTTGGATCTTTGTCAGGTCAAAATGTTGGAAAAAGAAACCACACTGATATTTATACATAATGCACACCTATAGGCTGACAAGCTCTGTGGTGGCAGGTGTGGTTAAATATCTGAATCACTCAGGGTGTTAAAACGATTGACATTCAACAATTGAATGTAAATGAAGTAGGATAGGAAATGCATAGAAAAAAATACATAGAAAAAGTACATAGGGGAAGAAAGACAGTGACGTCAAGGCCTTATTACACAACATCAACATCAACATTTTACTCTGTGCTTTTCAATGGCTCATTTATTTGTGTTTTTTTTTTTAAATTATATATATTTCTTGTCTGTCTGTCTGTCATGTCTCAATTTATAAAAACAATATATCAAAATACTTGATATTAAAACTCATCATTAGTCTGCATCATCTGCGTTCAAAATTTTATTGATTTATGTGTAAAGAGAACAGAAGTAATTTCCAGTACGTACAAAAATGGACAAAAGGTCAAATTCGAACAAAGGAAAAAAGGTTGATTTCCAATAAAGGAATAAAAGTTTTCAGTTATACTTGTATAAACACACAGAATAGGAACCCTCACAATACAACCAGTATTATTTATTTAAGGGAAAATGTTTGATCTCATACTCTTGACTCATTCCTCTGGGTGTAAGAGTTTGGATAGTGAAAATAAATATTGTATGTGCAGGGTTTGCTTTTTTTCTCATATTTCAGCTCTAAGACAATTCAGCCTTCTCTCAGATTATCCATGAAGCTGCTTTACCCAGCATTCCATGGTATGGGAACCACAGAAACTATACTGTAGCTTCAGCTTGATGATTTATTGCACCGCACAGCCTCAGGAGTAAAGTGCGCTAATGTGTTTGATCAAAAGGGAATTCCTCCTCTGAGCTTCTTATGCTTTGAAACATTGTTTTCGGATTACTCGTCAAATTGGTTTCTCAACACCCCAACCCTTATAGGCTGTTTATGTGCGAGGAGCTGATTTACGGCGTAAATGACAGTGGAGCTCTCATCTGTGGTTAAACTGGGTGCAATATACTACTCAGATGCCCATGGCTGCCAGTCCCCCAGTCTGTCTAGACGGGGTAAACACCAGGCTTTATAGACCTGCCATCTGACAATCACTGATGATTGGGTTTGTGGGATATGAGAGGCCGGGTCAGTTAAAATGATTGACAGCTTGTGGCATTCTTTGTGTGTGTTTGGTGGTGGTGGTGGGGGTGCTGTGCACGATCTGGAGGAGTCATCCCTTTATGGCTGACGTAAAGTGCCGTCAGTAAGGAGAATGAAAGACCTCCACCTGCTCAAGCCGTTATGAAATGATCAACACAAATACTGCTCATAAATGTCAGGTGGATGGGGATACAGTGATATAGCAGGCATTTATCTCTGCTGTACTTCTGGGGTTATGAGAAGAACCCATTGCACAGCCAACAATAACATCCATAACACAGCTGATGAATCACACTGGTCTGAAGGCAGATAACAAAGGCCCTGGGACCTTCCCAGGAAAGAGAATGTTGGTTTTGATTTGCTCCAAGATCCCCAGATCCCACGTCTCCCTCGCTGTGCTTGGTGGGGTTGTTGTGCGAGTTTGCTGCAAACTGGGGGTGGTGATGGTAATTATTCTTGTTGTTATTTATGTGTTTTGCTTTCGGAGTCGCTGTGAGCTCTGGCGGGGGCCGGTCCCCCTGGGGTGTCTGTTATCCAGTGCCAGTGCTGTGTTGGGGTTCACAGCACTGGCAGATGATAACAGGTATCCATGCTGTCATTCAGACATTCACACTCAAATGTTCACACATATGTTTAATCCACCCATACTGGTTTCCCTTAATGGTGTCTACTTTGCATTGTAGCTACACCCACATTTTAATTTTGCTCAGTTGCTAATAATTAACGTTGGAATGATGTTTGATCTTGATGTCTGGCCACATGGGATATTTAGTGTAAAACGAGCTTTGACTTTATTCTTTCACATATTTTGTCTCCTGTGAAACTTATTTAATGACTCTTGTGCCTTTTTTTCTGCTTTTGCATACAGAGAAACTGTAAATGTATATATGAGTCACAAAAATGATTCTGTGTAGACATCAGCTTTCTAAGAACAGTGTTATTTGCCCTGTCTGCATGATTAATGGCACTACTTGCACATCCGTCCTGAGAGAGAGGGTTTTAATGGCCGATGATTGGAATCTGTCTGCCTCCAATTAAAGCAAGATGCTGAAACACAAGATGATTCTTTGCAATATGTTGTTGGAATGCAAGTGAATGCAAGTCTTTTTTGTATCATCTGTGTGGGCCACTCCTTAGAGTGCTCCCTGCAGTATTTTTAAACTACAATGGGAGCAGCTTGAATGTGCAACAACTTAAAGGAACAGTGGGCGGGCTACCATTACAGATTTGTGCAAAAATCAAGTGACGTTTTGAAATGTCGATAAAACACAATTGTGAGATGACTTCATTGTTGTGTGACTTCTCCTCTGGCGATAAGATTCCAAGAAGCATAGCGATGGATGTTCAAAACATTAGCAGGTTTGTTTCTATTGCAGCCACCGCACTAGCCGTCATTATTTCCAATCAAAGGCGATGTAGGCGTATTATAAGAGTGATAGTGGTAAGGCAAGCCGGAGTGGCCACATATGAGGGATTTCTGGGAGATGATAGTTTGTGATTTCACAGAGGAATTGTGGATTTAAAACTTCCAGATGATCGACTTAACTTTTGAAGAGTTATGCGATGCAGTTACATGTCCTGTAGCGCCTGCTGCATCATTCCCAAAGGAGCCACAGTTCTAAGGACAAATGCATAGCCATAGCATCATGTGACTTCTAAAAGTGGGAAAAGTGTTTCCATTGCAGTTTTGCGAAATATGGCTTTTTCGCATCACAGCATAACATTTTTTTTGCAGTAAGTGGGAGTTTTTCAAAATTGGCGTGTTTCCATTAGGCATATTTTACATTTCCAATTTCAATTTGCGCAATTTAATGGTTAATGGAAACCCTCCTGTTGTGTAAGATTTAGGGAGAATTGGTGGGATGTAGTGGTGAGGGTTGCAGATAACGACCAGCTGAAACTTCTCTTGGTTAGAATTCCTTTCATTTTTAAGAATGAATACACTAATCAAACACATCCTGGTGGAAAGGAATATGCCAAGAGAATGCTTTGGTTAATCGGCACCGCCGTGCTGAGACTGTGCCATAGTGAGTCACTGTGTGAGCAATAGCTCTCAGATCAGTATCGGAGTTAAACCACATTGCCAAAGGCATCCAAACTGTTTTGCTCCTACATATGGCCTCATGATGAACTACACATCTTATGTCTCTCTAGTCTTGTTTTCAAGGGACTAAATCTTTGCCAGTCTGTGTGGAAAGACCTATCAGAGTTCAGATCGCTTTCAAATAGATCTCCCTTCCTATCTCCTTTCCCTGGTGGAGCTTTGTCTCACTCGCAGACTAATAGGAAGAGGAAGTGTGTGTATGTGTGCGTGGTAGAGAATGGGGGGACTTCTGCCGTACCCTCGAATAGCAGTCTTAAGTTAGCACATTGCGGCGTTGGCGATATTAGTGTGATTTTGTCTGCAGCCGAGGGTTAGCAGGTTCACTGCACATTGCTGCTCTGCCTACAGAAAGGCCTGTAGGGCTTTGCGTTGGCAGCCTTTACAGCTTTTCAATGTTGTTTGGCATGAACAGTCAAACCACAGGTTTGTCTCAGGTTGATGAAGATTAACCTGACAGTTGTATTCACAAGAACAGTGAGAGCAGAAGCAGGGATTGGAGGATTTACATACCTTGACATTCACATCTGTGTTAAACCAACTGCACCTTTGCATCTCTGCCAGTTTATTCTATTTATTCAGCATCAAATGGAATTTAGTTTTAAATCCAGTTGTTTGTTTTCTTTATTATATTGTCCTGCATCAGACAGAAAAGTCCTCCTGGCTATTGATATTCTGCACAATGCTGAGCAATATGTCTTCTGTCCACAAGGGGGTAGACATTCAGCACACATTTGGTGCTTTTTTCACTGTCAAAGCTTTGGAAGAGTTTCAGCAAGTGACCGGGGACACAGTGAATCCTGTCTGAATGTGTTTTAGCTGACTGTGTCTTCATGCTGTGTTTTGGTTTCACTCCTGCATAAACATAAAACTTCTCGAAACCCAGATGCACATTCATAGCCCTCACTACCCCAAACTACTCTTCAGCACAACACATTGTGACAGGGAGGAGTTGAAACTCAAGCGGACCCAGTCATTACCTGTAAGGACCTGGTTATTACCCCATCAGCGTCGAGTTATCATGGTCATTTCCTAAATAGCTCCACCTCTAACCCTTTAAGCTGTTGTTGGTCACTTTTACTCAAACAAAAACAACTTTTGTTATATTTGCTGAAACTGTCACTACAACACTTAATGAGTGAGGAAAAAACGTACTCTGCCTACTCTATTGAATTGTAGCATTTCTAATGGCATTATCAAGGAGTCTTGAACGCAGCTGTCAATCACGTTAATCACTGTTCATGAACTGCAGTCAAACTGTCAAACAAGGCAGCGCTGATCGAATATGAATCAGGATTCTGTTACTGCATTGCCTATTTGTGGCTTTAAATGTGTTCATGAAGCAAAGATTAGAACAGCAGTCCGATTATAATTTTTGTTATTGCCACATGGACGTTTCAGGCCGGGCGCTCTTCTTCAGTGTGTAGATTGTCAGTCTACATTAATATCTATTTTGAGGATTCAGCACCCAGTCTGAAAAAGTTTAATCATAAGTGAGTGCATTGTGTCGTATTTTATTTTTCAAATGTTGTCAGAAACATAGTTTAGAGCACTGTTCAGCTGTAGCATGAGAAAGTTTGTGCCGGCGGGTGGTGCCTGGTACATCTGTATCCAGCATGTTGGCCAGGTCACAAACATTCCAATTTTACAGCTAAACATGACATGAAATATGTTTCTGAAAACATTTGAGATGAGAAATAGATAATATTAACACAATCTTTATTCATATTTGATAAGCGTTGCCTAGTTTGAAAGTTTCACTTGAGGTCACGAACAGTGATAACATGAGGGACAGTTGTATTAAAAACCCCTCGGCTGTGATTGGCTGATTTTTGTGCACCGCAGGAGATTCTGGTGAATGCCATTAGAAGTAGCAGGAAGAGGAGGAGGGAGAATTTTTTTCCTCATATATGTCTTTCAGAATATAGTGACAGTTTCAACAAATATGACACAAAGTTATTTGCATAAAAGTTACCAGCTGCAGCTTTACGTAATTGACTTTTCAATATTTTTGGATATTAAATAAACATGAGTGTGACAAACATCTTTAAGGAGAGATTGGAAAATAAATGGCAGAGTGAGAAGGAGATCAATTAATAACAGCTTGCAGCTTCCCAAAGCCAAATGCACTTATGGTGCATGACAGCAGAAAGGGAAGTAAGGATTAAGATGGAATTTCACATTGTTACACATCTTGAGAGGACCAGCAGTTTTGACTCTTGAACCCCCCTTTTTTTTTTTATTATTTCTTTACTTCATTAATTTTGCTCATGCGAGCATAATGTCTTTATCAGTCATGACCTTCATCAACATCAGAGGGGAGGTAAAAATTTCCACATTTTGTTCCTCTAACAACCTTGAATAGTGTTCATTTTCTGTCAGTTACGCCATTATGTAAACAAGCTGTAATTGGGAAATAATGGTAAATACCGATAATAGAAGTAAACATCTTTAGTAGATGAGTGAGTCTTAACAGCGGGAAATTTTCTGTGTAATTTCACAGCAAAATTAATGTCTGAATGTTGCCAGCATCCAATCAGTTTGTGTTTAGTGTCCTTAAACAAACACAAATGAAATGATTTAAATGACCCTTCATATACGCTGTTGCAAGTTTATTTCATATCATTGGGCTGATAGTGGATGTTAAAAACCTTTGGTTTCTTTCAACCACTTTATCTTACTGTTTTCACATTTCTATGATTTTCTTATAAGCTGTTTAAAATTTGGTTCACTTGCCGCAATATGTCTCATATCTGTCACATAAAGAGTTTAGTATGATCTGCTGTGGGTCAGGTCAAAACCGAATAGCCTCTGTGTGTGCCTCGTTTGGGTGCAGGGCGACACCTGGACTTTCTTATGTTCTCTGGATGTGTCTGTAGATTTATGAGGCCCTGCACTTCTCCCTCACTCCAACATATTCAGACGCACTGCGCAGCTTGTCTCTCTTTCTCTCTTCCAATGGTTTTCCATCCACCAAGATCCCACCACAACACCACAGTCGTATCTCTGCATTGTGTCTGATCCCAAAACATTTTCCCTAAAGATTTTTGTCCTATTGTCTCTGGAACCACAGTTCTTCTATTGTCCCCCTACTGTCAGTCCAGTGTCGCACTGTCCAACTTTGACTCTCAAGAGAAATTTCTTGGCTTGCATTGGCAGGATTGAAGCTTGTGTTGGCAGGGTTGTACTGGCAGTACACTGGACTGTGAGTTCAAACAGGGGACATATCTCAAAAAACGTTAAGGTGGGCTGTTTAATCTCTTCTAAACAAATCTCCAATAAAACGTCTCCCATTCTCCAGTAAGGTACGGCACCAATACGGTTGGAAATTGATATTTCCCATGTATTTATTGCCCTATCTGTCATCCAGTGTTGCTCTAAAAGGGGCCTCTGTTGTTTCTGAGGTGACCTCTTATGACCTTTCACTCATGACATCATTTCATGAAGCTTCAAATGATTCACTCGAGGCATGTCCTCACTTAAAAAACACACTGTGGAATTTCTGTTACCGGGCCACTACTTTAGCTGATTTCATACCCATGAAGAAAATGCCATTACAGCTGACGAAAGATACATTGCAGTGCATCATACTTGTTTGAGTTTGTATTTTCACTGTAAAGACACGCTGGTATGTTTGTAATAAGCCTAATCCGTCTTCATTTGTGTTTGAACTTGCTGAACTCCATTTGCAGATTCAAGCTCCACTGATTCACACATCAGAAGGCCTGGACGGGTGCCATTCCTAATTCACTCAGCTTTTCCATTCATGGTCCCCATTTTAAGCTGCTTTTATAACATGATCTCAGTTTGGTATAAAAACAATCCTTTTTCACGTTAACATCTGGGCTCTGACGGACCTCTTACTACCTGTCAGAAATGCGGAGTAGTGGAGTGTATATTTTCAGAGATGGGGGTGTGGCACATTCATCTGCCCATGACTATCTGTTGTTTGCCTGTCCTGTCTGGATCAACACAGATGACTTGGCATGTGTATTTGCGTACACGAGCATGTGTTTTCTCTTCCTCACCGATAGGTTAGGCAGCCAGTGTATCTCTGACCCTGACTGCGTTTGTTAAAGCACTTGCATTTGCAGCTGCTGTGAAGGTCACCAGTGAATGCTGGGTGTTGCTTGACCTTGACCAGGGGTGTGTTAAAGCACTCAGAGCTCTTGTTATTTGAGAGCCAAAGGGAAGTGAAGATGTGAAGGAGTGGGGCAGAGTTTAAAGGAAGAAAAAAATGCAGGGAAAGAATATATAAATCAGAGAAAGTGAAAGTGACCTGCTGACTGAGGTCAAAATCCAAGAGAGTGACCTTTTTGTGTTTATTGGCTATCTAAGGACAAAACGTCGGACATATTTGAGAGCGGACTGCAGATGGTAGATCGCCTAATATGTTTGTTTTGGAGTGTTAAAGGAACAATACCATCTCTATTCTCCTACTGATGGAATTTGGAGTCAGGTTGGTGGCTCAGGAAGATCCAATCATTCCATTGTTATCTGGGATGGTGATGTAGTTGTCCTTGAAGACAGAAGGGGGACTGAGTGCACCTGGACACAGTGCTCATTCCACAGCTATAGTCCAGTGGCACGCAGCATTTTTAACAAATATTCCTGGAGCAGCATGACGGCGGCTTACGTAAGAAGTAGCGGCAGAGCTAGCCACAAGGGATGTATACCTGCCAGTGCAAAAATATCCATGCCATAATGGTGAAGGTGGGTGGGTGAGTGAGTGCAGCATTTTTGTCATCTGTCAGATTTTGGAATAACAATCACTGAGGTAAAAATCTTGAGCAGATTCATGCCAGATGATTTTTTTTTTACATGAGGCAGAGCCAGGGAAGTGGAAAGAACAGAGAAATAGACCAATATGGATGGAAGGACTCAACAGGGACATCAATATGTGAGAAAGACTACTGTGGACTGAAGGTCTGTGTAACTGTTGAGCATTAAGAGCGGATTTCCATTTACGCGTCATTCATATGAAGGCCTGGGCAGCCACTCAGGTCTCTGCTGCAGGCCAGTCGAGTGTGTGTTCGGGGTGAATGTCTCGGCACATGGGTGTTAAGTAATGAAGCGGACTCATGGAAAGTGTCAGCACCACTTGCCTCCTTTCTCCAATTGGCTTAAATAGTGACGCACATAAATGTCCATGTATGCAATTAAATCGTGGAATGCCTTTTCAATTACAGTTATTGGTTTTGTTCCTTCCTTTAGTCTTCTGCATGATTTTTGCTGGGACTGTCTGTCACTTTGACTTTATGACTGGTGAACTCGGGGTGCTTTTGGGGGTAACAGAGTGCAGAGGGAGACCAGCTACATTGGAGCTGGATGCCTCATGATGTCACACATGTGGGTTTGGCTGGACAATGGACTGAAATCTCACCATCTGACATCATCCGTTCAGGAAAATGAAGTGACAACAACAACAAAGTTTCTTTTGGTTTGATGGGACCCTCCAGATTAATAAACCATCTGTAACTTTGCCCCTATCGAGCCCACAGTCTATCAAGTCATGCCAGCTCTTGCTCTTGGTCGGTCTTAAAACAATGACAGCCCTTTTATATTTGACATGGATGCAAGTCTGGATGTGCAGAAAGTGCTGCCACATGGAAGGGGTTAAAGAGGTCAACCAAAGTCATGGTTGTCATCGAAAACGTCAGTTGCTTTTCTCTGTGAACCCTGTCGTGTCATAAATTAATAACATGCTCATTAAAATGCGGCGTCGAGACAGTTGTGTGGCACATGTACTTATTATGCACATGCATTTATTCAGCGCACACACAAATAAAGGCAGTGTCTGTCACCACATGAATGCAATAAACACCATTTGTCTGCCTCCAATCCTATTGTATGATACAAATCCAAACTGAGTCTGCAGTCATTCTCAGCTCTGTGCTGTAAGTGTTCACAGGCCCGAGCTAAAGCCAGAGGTTTCATTTTTTCTTTTAGAAATGTATGTGCATTAGTGGTGTCACATACATTTCCAACTCCAAGTAAAAGTGCAGCAAGGAACCAAAACTGAACAGCAGTCAAGTAACCTGCTGACAAGCCTCAGTATATGTTTGGAGGCCGTTCCACACATTGACCTGGCTCAGGCCAGTGTAATCTGGATTACTGTCAGCATGGTCTTTGTTGTCAAGGCTGGTGAAAGCGTGGAGAAATCATACTGAGCAGAGAGGTGTCCGCGGGGCCCACTCATTGAGGAAGTAGCGCAGTGCAATCAGTGATATTTAATCGAGCACACGTGCATGTGCATATTTGTAGGTGTTTACCTCGCACATGTCTCCCCATTGACAGTGTGTGGAACTTGACCAACAGTCTCAGGTTTCAAGGCCAAGATTTAAAATAAAGTGTGTGTGTGTTTGTGTGTGTGTGTGTGTCTGTGGTGAACTTTTGGCTCTGTGTGTGCATGCACTTGCACAGTTCCTGCTCTGTTTACACAATTAATGTAAGCATAAGCTCATGAAAGTGTGTTCTGTCTCTGGTATCAATAGTTGGTAACACTGACTTCATCAACAGCAACAGCCTGTGGCAAAGTAATAGGTGAAAAGTGAGGACTTGTGGTATCAAAGTCAGGGTGTGTTTTCATTTGATTTGGACACATTTCAATTCATCACGTCTGTCACAAACGAAAAACTTGTATTTACTGAAGAACTACTATATCCATTCCAGCTTTCAGCTTGTAATTACAGAAAGTCTTTTGACAGAGTCGGGTTTATATGCTGGCTTTGTTACAGAGGTCATTCGAGTGACTATGTACAGTGTGTATTTTTTTGTGTAGGACTTCAACCTCTGTCAGTAGTGATTTAGAATAATGTTTTTTGTATGTGAATACTTGCATATTGAAGGCAGTTCCCAAAAAGGAAATGTATATTTTTAAATGTGGATGTGTCATGATGCATGTGTTTTTAAAAAAGAATACACTTTTGAACCCTTTTAGGTCATGTCCCTGGACATTTTTGTGCACCTTTTTTTTAAATGCAGAACAAAATAACAAATCTTCATATTCTGACATCAAAATCCAATAATGTTTTCTTCTTGTAAACAAAATAGGACATGTGCTTACATGAGCTAGTATCAGCCAGTTTCCTCCAATAATATCATGACATCTACCCAAAAATCAATCTGCAACTTTTTGCCGCACAGAGCTAGTTAGCTAGCTAGCAACGGTATGTTATGCAAGTGTGTCTTCATGTGTCCAAAATAGCATGCTCACAGTCTATGGGCTAGAATTTGTTCACTTGAGAAATGCGGTATCTATGACCGCTCCAGATTATGTGCAAGGCATTTCATAATGGACTGCTTACATGATACTGTCAGGGCCTCACCAACTTTTCAACGATAAAGCCTTGTTTTCATTTACAAACCATGTGGCTGAGGTCTAATTTGTTCATTTATTCACCAAATACATTAATTCAGTCATTTTTCCCTCCTCCTGACATAATGCTGAGTTAGATGTGTGTGGAGCCAGCAGTCCGCTGTAGCTTTCTATCACGCTCATAGATGTGTCATATTAACTATCGTGATAAACTCTGAATCGGCGTACTTTTTAGCGATCCAATCAAATGTGAAGGATTTGATTAAAATCCCTCCTGAGACTGTACATGGATCAAATATCCAGTTTCTCTGGGAAATACATCAGAGTACAGAAGCTGAAGATGCTCTAACTTTTATTTCACCGGGACTTCAAAGGTACAGTTCAGCCAACGTCAAAAAAATACACATTTTTTTCCTCTTATCTGTAGTGGTATTTTCTATCTAGATTTATTTGGTGTGAGTTGCTGAGTGTTGGAGATATCTGCAGCAGAGATGTCTGCCCTTTCTTGAATATAATGGAACTAAATGGCACCCAGCTTGTGGTGCTCAAAGTGCCAAAAAATACATTGAAAAACTCATACCGTGTACATTATGTGTCTGTGTGCTCCTGTTTGAGTAAGAGAGAGTGATGAGGGACTTTTGGTGACATATCTAAACACACCTGACAATACAACCTCAGCAGTCACCACCAGTCACCTGCATCTCTCAGACAAACTGAGTGTCAGCCTTTGAAGATTATGACATGCAATGCAATAACACAAATCTTTTTTCCGTGTTGTTATTACAGTTTTCGATGGAGTATTGGGGCTCTGCACATGGAAGCTATTACCCTGAAGGCTTAGGAGTGCTTTTCCATAGAGAGAAACTGGGCCGGAGACCATGTATGCATTATGCCCAGGGGCTTATTTTCCCTTGAAGTCCCTTGTCTTCTTTGTGGCAGAGAGGAAGGCCTGGTTTCCTTTTGAGGCTAACCATAAAGAGTGTGAAACCTGGCCCACAAGAAGTTGTGCATAGTCTATAAAGAAAATGCCGCTTTACAGTCTGTGAAATGAGGTTGCAGTGCAGGATTATTTTATGCATTTAACCCGTACAGAACCCAATTATGTTCCAAACACAAAATAAATATTAAAATGATGGATTTCTATTATAAATGCACTCCTAAACGATTAACAAAAAAACGTTTCAAATGGGATGCCTTATTATGTGTTTTAATTTTAGTCCATAACAATGGAAGAAGAGTCTTCACACAAAAAATGCCTAATAATAAAAACGTCAATTAATGGTCTTAGTAGACCTTTTTTCAGCAACAAATGTGAGTTTTTTTTTTTTTTTTTTTTAAATGAATTAAGCTATATCAATGAAAGAAGTGATGCTGTGAAGTACATTACATATATATAACTTTTTGTCATCGTGAATCCAAATATCCTATCCCAGTATTCTCTGAAAACAGTATGTGGAAAACCTCCAGAGGTGAATATTCTGTGAACATAATCGAGAAGATCCATTCTAAGCTGATCGTATCATTAGAAAATCAAATCAGCCCCACAGCGGCCGCAGGTTTGATTCCAACCTCAGCCCTTTGCTGCATGTCCCTCCCTCTCTCTCCCCCTTTCAGGCTTAAACTGTCCTATCTAATAATAATTCAAAAAAAATAAAGAAAATCAAATCAGAACAGTCTTTCCCTATTTGAACTGTATTTCCCTCATTCATTTTCCAGTGAAACTCAGATCCATCTTCCATTCCAGTGGACGGATATTTTTATAAGTTGTAAATCTTTCCTATGTTTTTTTTTTTTTTTTTTTGGACATGTACAGGTAATATAACATCTGATGTTTACTTTAAAAGGTCTTTAATCACAAATGATGTATTTTTACTACATGATTAATAGACTCAAACCTGCCTTGCTCATCCTCCTTTTCTCATGGTCAGCCATGCTTGTCACAAAAGGGGGCGTGGCTCCACTGCAGTCCACTTTAGATGATGTAGAACACTGTGATTGGCTTTTGGGCATCTCATCAAATAAGGCTGTGAATTTAGGTTGAGTCAAATGACAATAATCATAGATCTAGACATCCTAGAAAAGTAATTAGAATGGACTCGGGGATCTGAACGGGTTAATGTATCATTCAGAGCTCAGTCAGTGGGACTCAGGTAGACTGCCAGTCCTTCTCCATTATAAAGTCACACTACAGAGGAGTGAAGTCCACTTCTGTCCTTCACTTTCTGTGGTTTATCACATCTTTCCATCCTGAGCTGGACTTCACACTGCACTTGATATCCAGCTTTGCCATGACAGAATATCAGCCATCTCCTCCGTCCCAATTAAGAACCACCTGTGTTCTCTCTTGCCCATCCAGAGACGATCCGCCCAGCTCTGCCCGGCTGCTGGAATCAGTGGTCCAGACTCAGTAAGCCTGTGAAGGAGAGGAGAGTCATAGGAAGCCCATCTGGACTCCATCAGGACTAGGTAAACAGAGCCAGCTCCTACATGGAGCAGTGGGGCCAGGCCTTGGCTCCCACCCACCATCACAAAAGATTCAGGCAATGGCTCAAGATAAAAATGATACACACATTGTCATTAACTCAAACCGTGTGCAAAAATGCAAATCTGCACACAGCTCGCTGCGCCCACTCTAAGCCTTGTGCCATTTTGGTTTAGTCCTCCAGTAAAGCAGAGGAGAACAGAGGAGTTATAAATCTTCTCAAGGCCAGGTCAAGTGTTTTTCTTTAGTTCTTTTTTCTGATCCATTGAAACAGTTTTAATAATGTCTGCTGTTTTACTGGCCTATATCTTTGTGAACTTCCCTATGCACCTACAACACATTAGAAGTGGCTATCCTCACTCTGCCTTAAGTCACAAATGATTAGTGTCAAGGATTCATCAAAGAGAGAGAATCAGATCTATAGTAGGGGACAGTGTGAGAAAGAAAGGTGTTTATTTTTGATAAATGTACTTATTTTGTGCAGTTGAGTCTGGACTATGGAATCTGAAATGGACCTAAAAATATTTATTAAAGACTGTGTGAGATCACATATGATTTTGTCCCCTGCAGTACTGTGTGACATGACCTTTAAACACCCTGTGTGTGTGCGTGTTTGAAGATTGCCTGCACAGTTGATTTAATGCTGCTACCTTGGAATTTCTCTATTGGGTGTCTCCTCTTGGATCTCTGCGGAGCGTACATTAAAGCTGTGAGGTTATATAAAAAGGACGCTGAAGGAGAATGAAGTAAAACAGCAAGTTTCCACGTGTTCGGATTATACCCCTCTTTCTCTTCAAGACTGCAGGCACAAAAACAACAGCCTTGTTCCTTCAGCACATCATCTCCCAGCGGCCAGTCAGCACTGTGTATTTCTTCCTGCTAGCATATATTAGAGTCATCCAGCTTTACTTCATGTTCCAGCATCAACTTTAACTGTTGTGGACCTAACCCGGCCTTGTTGTCGCACACCGCAAGGCCGGATTGTTCCACTGGCACACTGTGAACTCTACACTTCATTACTTTAGTGTTTTATTGACTTGAGATGTTTTCTGTCTTTCAAATAGAGAGATTAACTGTCCCGGCCTTGCGCTCGCTGCACATTTGATCTTTTGTTCGATGTGGCGATCAGCCTTGGAAAGACGACCAATGGCCATAAAGAAACCAACTGTTCTGCGTCCTGCTTCTGGAGAGATTTATTGTAATAATCAGGTTGTAAGCGGTCATGGCCAGGGCAGCTACATATGGAAATACGCAATGGTAATAATGATAATAGGCTGCCTTTATAAACACTGACATTTGGCCTCGTCTGTCATAAAAAAACAACAGGAACCCCCTTGGTCCGTGTTGCAGACATCATCAGCGCTCCACAGTTGGAGATGGAAGATGGTTTGGATTGTAGAGTAGTTCTCATCTGGAGAACGCTGTTTTTTGATGAGCTCCTCCATTGGGAGCCTGCTTCCAGACGTTGGAAACAGTTTGGGGTTAGTGGCTGAAGCATAGCTGGCCTTTACTTGTTCCCCTGCTACATAAGATTTCTGAGTGTGAAGTCAGGCGGCTTTCATTTTCACAGTAATATGTGACTGGAAAACATAACCACTGCAATGGACTGCATGACTTGATTTGAATACAACTGTTCTGGAGTGAAATGTTTGGTCAATTCTCTGCAACCTTACTTAAAGAAATATTTCACTGCTGGAAATATTGTATTTTTTATAAAGCTGGGCTGCCTGATGCAGTAGACAGACAAAAATACTTTTAAAATTGGTGCTACATGACCAGAAAAAACAGAGGGTGAGGGTTGTGGTGTTTGCTTTTAATCCTACAGCTACCAGAATGCACTGCGCCACACTGGACTCATAAATGCTCCTGCTGGTGGGTGATGTGATGTGAGCTTGTCTGTTTTGAATAAGGAAACAATAAGGTAACAAATGATTGAGAATTACAGTAAATGGTGAGCTAAAATATGTATCTGAAAACCACAGTTCTTTTACACATACTACCTACATTATTATGATACAATGCTGGTTGAAATCAGCAAAGTTTCCCTTTAACACGTCTGAAGCCATGTTTGAGTGTGATGGTCCCAGCCCTATGACCAGACAGTAATGCAGATTTTCTGCAATATAAAAAATCTTAGATCACATCTAATGTTTTAAAAATACTCACCTTCTGTTTCATCTGCACTTGGCAGTTATAGCATGATTAAACTTCAACCTCAAAAATCTTCATTTGTTTATCAGTTACCATGTGTTACGTTGAATTTGTGAAGAAAAAGTTTTCCCTGCATGCCTCCATGGTGATAAAAAATCCAAATAACAAGTAAATTCTTCAAATGAAAGGGTGCCTGTTTAACAACAGCAAAATTATATCAAAACAACCGTTTACAAACTCTCACACAACTCTTCCAGTATAAGTCTCATTTGTATGCAGATTGTGAAAGAGTTTGTAAACTGATGTTTTGACATAGTTTTGCCTTTGTAAAATGTGCCCCCCATGGCTTTAATTTATCAATAGTTTTCAGATGTTGTTTTTAGATTAGTTGTTCACTATGGCAACATGGGTGAAAAACATACATTTCTTCCCAAATTCAACATACCACGCAAAAATAATTTATATAGAAATGATGATTTGGGTGGAAGTGTTCCTTTAAGCTCAGCGACATATGTTTCAGGTATGGCTGGTGTAAGGCAGCTAAAACATTTGGTTACTGTTCAGGCTGGTTACACCTCATAAAAAATGAATGTTTATTGCAGGTTTGTGACAAGACCCAAACGTGCTTCATGCCTATCCACCATCCCAGCCTCCACTGCTTTAATTCCTGCCTCATAACATAAAGGGCACACTGCCTCCTGCATTGCATGTAATTCGTAGGCATACAGCGCAGATGGTCCTTTCTTAGCCTGTCATTACCTATAGCTGGAAAGATAGATGCTGATTTAAATAAGAGCTAAATTCATACCTGCCTCATCTCCTACTTGGATGCTGGTTTTTACATTAAAACAGGAATTCAGAAAGAGTGCTGACAATCTAGATTATGAGTATATGACGAGGAAAACGTGTGGAAGAGACAAGGAAACAGCGACAGTGAGTGTAAGAGAGATCTTGCTGTGGATGTGTGCATATGTCCATGTGTGTATTTAATTTCTCTGTGCAGTGGGGATCCATTACCTTTAGCAGGGCGAGCATAATGTCGCTTATGAGCACCATGTGTCTGTCTTCCCTGTGTACATGGGAAACGTTTATTAGATCTTGCCTGTTGAAAATGAAGACTGCACCACATGTTGGTCTGTCATTGTTTGAAATTGACCAAAACTGAGTCCGTCAGTTTTACTGTTCGTGAGCATATGAATGTTCACTCCTGCTGTGGGGCAGTCTACACTATACCTGGTGCAAATACACACACACTGCTGGATGTTTTCGGTTTGATGAGGTTGATTATTGATTTTTTATTAAGAGCAGATGCATTGGCTGGGAATGAGTTTGGCTCCACTTCAAGGCAGCTTCAGTAGGATCTGCTTGATTTTGGACATGAAGTGGTTATGTTTCACATGAGGTTAGCACCTTCAGTTAACCCTGCCTTAAAGTGGGTTATTTTATGGCCCTTTAGTCCAACTAAATGGTGCTGTATGAGATGCCAAGAAAAATTCAACCTTCGGTCTGAGCCCTTTTGACCAACTCGGATAAACCCTGACATTTATCAAGACATATGGATCAATAGGTCAATAATTATCTTGTGAGAGTGATGAATAATGGAGCCTTTATTACAGAGCAAGAACTAAGAGAGAGATAAATTTCAGCAGGAGTTTGGCTTTGTTGACAATATATATTTAACCCATTTCAAATAATAACCTGCTTCATTCTAGCAGCAGGTAAACCTCTTATGTGAAAAGCGATAAGTGTTGGAAACCCACCCCATAATTTGAGCACGTAAGTCATCTTAAGTGCACCATAAGCCTCTGTCCCTCACCACATTCCTGTGCCACCCAGACTCCAAATTACTGTAAACTAAACCAAAGCCACACCATGGCAACGGAAGGGTGTCAATTTGGACAGGAAAGAATTTATTTGAACGTGACTAGAGTTTCTCTGGCTCAGCTCCCTGGTGGGGATGTGGAGAGGGTCTGTCTCTGGTTACTCTGTCCCCTGACGTCTATGCCACATGCACCCCAAACAATAGCCGATTCATCCATCTCTCTGTCTGTCTGTGGCAACAGCCAGGGGAGGCCGCCAGGAGTGAAAAACACCTCAACCCTTTCCTATGTGAGAATATATATCTATATCTAGATATACTTATACTTTTTATAAGGTCCTGACCTCACCTGCATGCTGTTATTGACTGGGGGCTAAAGGTTCAGGAACATCCTGAACACAGCAAAATAAGAAGAAAAATAAGGAAATACATGCAGAGGGCAGGGTCTTGCCAAAAAATACATTTCTACATACTTCCAGTGGGTGATGATTGAGAGAAAATACTTTCTTTGGCTGTTAAATACCAATATTCGACAATTCATTTTGTTTTTCCATTCAAAGTTTAAAAATTTGATCAGGGCACAGCGGCACGTTCAGTGTGACAGCAGCATTCATGAGATTTAGTAAACAAGCTTATGATGGATAGAAAATGCGGAATATCATTTTTTGCCAACAATAGATTTGAAACAAAAGCCAGAGGCTGTGTGGTATTAAGTCACTGTCAGCTGTAAATTTATCACTTCTAAGCAGAAGAGAGAAAATAATGTATCATACCCTTACATCTAGAAATACACTTACTGGTTGCACCAGACCAGTAGTGGGACCATAACAATCCTATCAACACGATTAGGTGCTGGCCATATGAGAACAAATAAAAGATGATTAAAACTGACCAAAATTATGGGCTACCATTATGGCGCAGGGGTTAAAGTATTGACCGTGATCGGTAATGTCTGGCCTTTGTTCACATTCCACCACTGACCTTGGTTGCATTTCATCACCTATGTCTCTCCATGCAGTGAAATATACAGATTTTAAATTTGTTAAAAAGAAAGACATTTAATAGCTAAATTACTGTAAATGAGGGAGACAAAGTTGGATTGATGCATCTGTCAGGGTTTCCCATACATTCATTTATTTTATTGGTGGCCAGCCACAATATCAACGTTGCCCACCACATATTGATTTTCTATTTCTTGAGCTGCACTCCCCGCTCTAGCTCTCCTTCAAAAACGCATTGACAGCGTAATGGACCCGTATATCATTTCTTTAACCTACTTTAATGAGAATGATGATGAAATCAGCTGCAAGTTCATGGAATCCAGGTTCATGTGGGTCCCTCAAAGTTTCGCAGCTACAGTAGCATGAATTTAATTAATATACTGTTCATCAGACCACACACGAGACAAGAATTAGCAAGCTAGAGCACCCTGCGGCAGCACAGGGTCTAATAAGTGTAAAAAAGTTATGAGTATCACCTACAGTCTCCCTCTGAGTGCCTGGCATGACCTTAGCTGACTGATTCTTATCAGTCTCATATTTCTGTGTCTCTGCTCTCAGAAATATCTGGGAGGCCCTGCGATGGAGCTGTGACCCAAAATGTCATGCCCTTCAGACAAGGAAACCAGCTAGGTTTGTTATTTCTTTCCCCGCTACCTACTGGCATGACACACAGTGAAGTTGTTTTTTACTCTGGCAGCATAGAGAAGTAATTGATTCGCAGCATCTCGCGCGGACACAAACTGTAGGCTCTGTAGACGCCGGGGCAGCTGACTCAGGTCACACTCCAGAATAATAAAACCACAGTTGGGTGATGTGTGTGAACCTTACTGGACAGTCCCCCTTTTTTCTGTATTCTTCCCTCCCCTAATTTCTCCTCCTCAGCCCAGGTCAGAGAGCAGAGGGCCCCAGAGTTCCCCAGTAGGCCTCTCTTACTGGTCCCACTCTGAATGGATGTCTGTTCCCTGACATCTCCGTCTCTCATCACCACCCCATCAATCCCATGCCTCTGTAACCATCCCTGCAGAGACAGGGCTCCACTTTGTCCCAAAACCCACCCCACTAACCCACTAGTCCCCCTGCCGCATAGCCCCCCACTGTGCATGTGGCGTGACAGCTACCTGACAGCAGAGGCCCCTCAGTGACAGAAATTTTAGCCAAAGCCTCACTCTATCCCCCAATGCATCAAAATACCACAGCTAGAAGCATCAGCATCCCCCAGCATATCCAAATACCACGTGTCTGTCCAAGAGTGAGACACCATCCCCCGCTCTGTATATCCATAATGAAGTCCCTCTACCTTGCTTTCATCCACATCAAGGTCCCCTGACCCAGTAAACGCCTGCAGGATCAAGGTCTCCTCAGGGAATGGAGGTGGATGTTATCATAGCATTCCAGCCCATGTGAAAGTATGCCAATTAGCATAGCTGGAGAATGTTGTTTTGCTAGCCTCTTTCACTAAACCCCCACCCCAATGGCAGGCGGAGCCCATGTGGCAGGCTCTTTAGCTGTCACTGGAATTGCCATTGATGCTGAAAATTGATATTTTCTGTTGCAGCTGCTCGTGAATTTATTACACAGTATGGAAGAGTATAAATCCTTCAGTAGGTGGCATTTCACCAATCCTGTCATTGTCAAATATGAACGGTATGCCTCAACAACAATTCCAGTCTTATAGTTCTGCAATAGCTTTTCCCGGTGCTCCCTGGATCTGCTGTTGGTGCTCACAATGCAGTGATGTCAGTCGACTGGTGGGATGCTTTGATAGTAAATGGATCTGGCTAGCTGAATACACTGAATGCACTCTGTGTGTGTGTGTGTGTGTGTGTGTGTGTGTGTGTGTGTGTGTGTGTGTGTGTGTGTGTGTGTGTGTTCACTTTTTTCATACTCCAGCTCTCACTTGTACGTTCCAGACAGGTTTATTGGGTGTTTGCACTGCAGAGTAAACATTAACTCTGATGCCTGTTTGTGTATTTTTCCTGCTGTCTCCTCTGAGAGAAGCAGGCAGTTGAGACAAAAACGAATTTTTCAGACAATCCGCAATGGTGTCGGTCAGACATCCTGCTAAAATAAGGGCATCATAGTTCATTCATAGGGATGATGCTTTTTTTTAAAAAATGAGGGGTTCACAGGACTGTTGATAATTAGTGTAATGCAGTATGACTATGCTCAGTTAAAAATAATACATTAACACCTTGTCTACATGTATACAGACATATTTTTAGAATATATATCAGATATTTTCTCCCTCTGTTTTAAGAAACATTCTATGCATATGACCTTCGTTTTACAAAATGTCTTTGTCCACACTAGAATGCTGAGATGGACCAAATAACACACACACACAGCAGACTCCTCCGTTTGTCCGTGAAGTGGTGTAGCATTACTAAGTTCAAGTCTAAATTGTTTATTAGACCAAGCAGTGGTAACACAATGTAAACAAACTGGTAAGTTAGTCCACTGCTGTGATTGTTTTTGACACGTGCTCTTTACACAAGTCAATAATGGGTATGCACTATTTGAGGAAATGTCTTTGTTTTCCAAGTGCACCATTTTATGTGTCCACATGGATACAAAGTAACCAGAGTTTTGAAAAAGATGCAGCTCAGAGAGCATTTTAAAAATGTCTGGTTTAGTGAGCTTAAACTCAGTGTGCGTGCAGATGAGAGGCCAAAACATACAGCAAAATATCTGTTTACAAAAATGCTGTAAAAATGTGTAGATGGGGCACACTGTATATATATTGGACAGTGTGATCAGAATGATAATTAAGTCCTTTAACCTGGCATTGTGGTTGTAAATCAATGACCTACAACATAGCACAGGACATAGCAATAAACTGCCAAACTAAACTATTTTGTTAATTGATTAACCATTTCAGTGATTTTTTAACCTAAACTGTCATACATTTGCTGGTTTCAGCTTCTTAAATGTGAGAATTTGCTTCTTTTCTTTGTCATTTATAATAGTACATGAAGAATCTTTGGGTTTTGGACTGTTGGTTGGACAAAAGAAGCAATTCAGAGACATCACTTTGACATAAATTAAAAAAAATAAATAATAATTTATAGACTAAATGATTAATCGATTTAATGTGTAAATCTGCCAAAAAAAAGCTATTCAAAGACATCACTTTGACATAAATTAAAAAAAAAATAAATTTATAGACTAAATGATTAATTGATTTAATGTGTAAATCTGCAGAAAAAAAAGCAACTCAAAGACGTCACTTTGGACTCTTTCAATTTTTCAAAATATAGACTAAATGCTTTATCGATTTAATGTGACAAGAGATTTGCAGAATATTTGATAATAAAAAAAAAAACAATTTTGGTTGCAGCCCTAGTAATCTCCAAGATGTCACTAAACTCTGGAGCTCTGTCCGACATGTCACTGCTCTAGTTTGGTAAAAGTTTGGTCAAATCTGATATAAACACTCACTGTAGAAACACAGACGACAAAGAGCCATTGTAGTATTCATGCTGCATAAAACATTTCAAAACAAAGATGGCATTGCTGAAACAAAATGGAAGAATGTACTTCATAAGCGAATGAATGAGTAAATGGCGTAAATCCCATTAAACTTTTGACTTCACAGCCACCATTTTTTCTGTTGTTGAGACTGCAGAGATTTAAACGAAGAGGCAGAGAAAGTGGAATCCACAATGTGCACTAGACCTCTACTCAACCACATGCCCTAACCTCAAACAATGCGCTGTAACTCAAAAGCATTGTTTGAGACATGAGGCACACTCTTAAAGCTGGCTCCGGGTCCAAGCCTGACCACGATACCAAATGCCTCCAGCTCCCTCAGACATACAGTACATGCCTCTGTGCAGTTCCAACACACACTCTTCCTACAGCAAATAACCACTTGAGTACATTTGCAGTGTACTTTGACTCTAACCAGAACTTCTCTTTTTCTCCACTTTCCATTGAATACTCCTCCTGTACGCAGAATAAAAACAGGCATTCCCGTCTCATAGGGCTTTAATGTGTTATTGTAGACAAACCTTGTCATAAATTACATTTCTTGGCAGGACGAGATGTAACTAAAAAGGAGCCTCCACTTTTAACGTTATTTTTTATGTTTCAGTGCCTGACAAACAGTTCTGACTTGGCGGAGTAAGTCATTATGTCCAGTGGCCAGGAGAGGGCCGGAAGGGGTTAGAGGAGGGATGACGGGTGAGCGGGTGTTTGCCGCGTCGGGTTGGAATAGCGATCTGACTTGCCAAAGAGTGCCGTGGTCCAACAAGAATACGATACCACTGCTCTCTATAAATCAATGGGCTTGCTGGTTTGGACCGCAAGTCCACAGCCTAATGATTTATTTGTAAGTAGCACTACAACTAAGTATTTTAGAGTGAGATCATAGACGTCTGTGTCTACAACTCTTTCATTCAATTTTACATGTTTAAGCGTTAATCATAGGCAGGTAAGAAGTTGTTATGTGTCTGGATTTTCATTCATTTTATCTCCGATTCATCAGGGACTTGGGGTTTTCTGTAGGTTCCTGGCTTCTCTAGTTCTATTGGTGGAAGGACATGTGATAGGATAGGTTGTGGTGTGGCTGTGTTTGGCGCTTGTGTTTCTTCACAGACTGCTGCAGTGTTTTTGTTCCTGCAGAAGTGTGATTTGGCCTCAGGCTGTCATGACTACTGGTTTTAAGTGAGACCTCGGTTTGGATTACAGCATGATCTTGATTTAGGATCTTGATGCTTCCTGCAGATTCACCGTGCACATAAACAGATCATAAGAGTGGATATTTCCGTTTAAAGACTCTTGAATCTGCTATATATCACACAAGGATGACTCCAGATTTTTGTTTTGACTTGCACATCTCACAAGTTTGCAATTTGATTGAACATGATAATCATGTCGCTGGAGGATATAAAGAATGTTGACGTCATCGTCTGCGTTGTGGTTGAGTGAAAGAAATAAATGAGGCTTGAAGTATTGTGTTGGGAAAAAAAAAACTTTTCTCCTAATGTGAATTTGTTTTTCCCTCTATGGCTTAGATTCATAGGCATAATCGTCATTGATGGTGTTTTCACATAAATTTTTAGTCAGGACCATTGCCTATAGAGGGATAGTTTAATGGGTTTCAGTATGTATTTAAACAGGCTTTAATAATGCCAACAAATGTGAAATCATCACCTCTACTGGGTGATAAATCAGCATGGCTTGATAACCCTGCAGCGAAGCAAAGACTGAATAACCTCATTTTACCCCATGGGTGAAAAATAAAGCTTCTTATCATAATTAACATGGATTATTTGGTGTAAGATGTATAATAGGGTCTTTCTGTCAAAAGAATAGCCTGGAGTTTCACTTATAATGGCTTTCTTTTTTTCTTATCGATCGGCAACCCTAACTCCACATATTTAGAGCTTCGCTCTCAGTCTGCTTACAATTATGCTCGTAAGCTCTAAAGAAATACTTGCATGTTAGCTGTGCAATGAAGCAGTGTTAAAGACTTGTGGGTCACTACTAGGTCTTGGAACGTGTGTTCCCGATGCAGGTGGGGACTGCAGCACACCAGGGTCGTCTACTCAGATGAATAATAATTCAGAAAAAGAGCTTGAGTCTGACCTAATTAGAAACAGAAATAACAATATGTCATTGCTGGTTTAGTCATGGTTTCAGCAAGTTCAGTGAGGACTGGAATCATCCAGTTAAATCTTAGTCCAACCTTGGGATCACTTGAAGAGGATTTGGTTTTTTATCATGGCTCCTGTTCAGGTCGACACTCCTCACATGCACTTGTGACAGGGATTTTTAAGAGACAAAACTGAAACCCAACACCCTGAGTGGCTTTAAAGTGTCGACAAGGGTTCAGGCTGTGCACTCACTGTAATCCCTTATGTAAAACCTTGGCTCTTAGAGTGTACCCAAACATTAGCTCCTAAACTTGTTGGCAGAATGGCATGTTGTGAGTGCCTGTGTGAGTGTAAAGACTGCATGGTTTTGTGTATTTGTGTGCACATTCGGAGATAAAGGGATAGCAACAGAATAAAGAAATGTGTGCGCCAGAAGAAAATGTGGCATTAATCAAGGAACTTGCTTAGTGAGCGATGGTCTGCTTTTCATTGCCCCTCCAAATTCTCTGTCTCTAATCACCTTTCTGTCTTTATATAAAGCTGTGACTAAAACCAACCATCATAAGGGTGTCTGGGTTTACAGGACACATGACAGCCAAAATTCAGCTCCAAGACTTGAAGCCAAAACCATTCACTTATTTTACTTGAAGCTATTGAACCACTCCATCGACCCACTCTTAGTAAATATTCATTTTCTTCAAGTGTGGTCTGAAGTTGTGAAACACGCTGATAATCTTGTATGTTTGTGGCTTTGTGTGAGTAGCAAATATCGTTTTAAAGCCAAGGCAGACTTTTCATTTTAAGTTTGGCTATTGCATTGTTTGACATATTAGTGCACCTACAGTACCATGGAAATTGGGGTGACATCCATAAAATCATACTTGTGTATTGTAACTGATTTAGATAACTCAGTGAGAAGTGGTTTGTTGGATGCACTACTAAAAACAGTTCATTTGGATAGTTTAATGTTTACACTCAGCAAACTGTCAAGTGATGAAAATTGGATGTCCATCAAAATGTTAATTGCCTGTTTTGTGCATCACAACAGCTTGTGTTACTTGATCCTTATAAACCTGTAGAGAAATTTTATGTTTTTTATATTTATGTTATTTTATATTTTTTATTTTTGTTGTATGGGGATTACAATGGCTTGTCATGCAATTAGCTGTTGTTGCTTTGCTGCAACTATAAAATGGAATACAAGATAAATGTATCAAAAGCATTGAGGATTTCTCTGTTAACAGTAATGCATAGCTTTGCAGAGGTTTTTTATTGGAGCAGATTGGTGCTTAGCGTTTGTTTTATAATGTTTTCAGACTGAAGGTATCATATTCTTAGAGGAAGCAATAAACAGTGTCTTGCATTTTAGCATTGTATCCACACAGAGGGCACAGTCATCTGCAAAGCGGAGAACAAGTTTGTTGAAACTGAGGTTCTCACGATGTGCAGGTATGTGATATATTCATATTATGCCTGAGAAGTTGCAAGTTGAGATGGGCTGGATAGATCCTCCATGCAAACAAGACATGGCTCCAGTTGTTAGGGGAAAGCATCCAATTGACCGTCCAAGGCTGTGGTTTATAGTAAAGTTCAATGAAGTCCCTGGCAATTGCTGTTGACAAATGAAAGAAGCAAGGCTGTGATTGAGTGATTCGTTGCATCGAGACAAAAGACGATGAAGTGATGAAGAGGCGAGCAGCCAGAAAAGCAAGAACTGCTAGCACCCTTTCGGATCCCAGTAGTTTTGGTCTCACATGTGAGAACTGCAAGAGCTCCTCTTGAACTAAAATTGGTGTTGTCAGTCATGTCAGAACATGTCAATAACCAAACCAAAAATGTCTTGGGGTGCGTTCTGAATCGCATACTGATTCTTTTTCACTTTTAGTAGGAACTACAGCTGCCCTGACATTATATATATTGTTGCATGCAGTATGCACACAAGGGGAGGACATACTACTTCATAACACCGCCCCGTGAACTTTATTGACATATTTGTTGCCATGGAGGTAGAAAAAAAAGCCATTTGCCAAAATTGCCAGAAACTTAGGTTAACCCTGCAAGCCCTGCTGTTGTTACTTTGCAATTTTCTTTTAACTTTTAAGTTATGACTGAATACACTGTAGATTCTAACATTTTATACTTATTAAATCAGCTTACATATGCATCTTACATTGTTTTTTTGTTGTTGTTTTAACTTTTTATTGTTGGTCATCCATGATTATTTTGTTCACTTAAGCAAATTTTTTTTCTGCGTATTATTACCTTTTGACTTGTTATTAGTCACTTAAATGCACTGCCACCCATCATTGCAGCTTCTGTCAGCTGTGAAGATGTGATGTATCTGCTGCTGTGTAGAGGATTATGGGTAAAAATAGCCAAAAAAGCATGCTGACTTGCTGGCTGAAAAATCCGGCCGGATGTGTAGTAGAGCATCCTGGTATTTTTGGCATACTGCATGTGACATACTATGTATTGGAACATAATATTACTTCATGACAGTTTTACTACAGATTTCGCCACTGTTATTGGTCCTGTTATTGCGTTCATAGTTGCCTTGACTTCATCAGACATCAAAGACAGGATGCCAGTCACTGGTGGATGTTTATTTTCAAACCTCCCACATTTTCATGCCTACATAGACAGCCAAAATAAATCCCAGATCAAATGCTGGGCCCCTCAGTTAGACAAACCATGTTTGAAAAAAAGCTACGAAAGATGTAAACAGTATTCAGAGTGATACTATTAGCATACAACTAAGGGAATGAGCTGCTATTTTTAATTTAATAGCATAATTAGATAATTAAAACTTTCCCAGGGAGTCAGTAGAATGAGATATGTTGTGTTGATTGTGGCAGCCAGTTTGCCAAAAGCAAGTAAAACTAAGAGCTTGTTGACACATATGGTTTCTTTCTCTGTGGCCATGGACTGTAAATCATGCAGACTATGTCAGCCCTTGTCTGGCGTATGCATTACCATTTATTTTTGTTTGTGTGCATGTAACTGCTGCACCTCTTGTTGCGATACTTACCAGTGTGCCACTGACTCATTCCTCTCGGCTGCCTTTGATTTATGTAAGTGTGAATGGCAGCGATAGTGTCAGGGTGTGGGTTGAGAAGCCAAGCAGAGAGAAGACTGGCTGTGTGTCTCTGTGGATGAGTGGTGGTGATAAAATTCTGAAACCAGGAGCAAAGCACTCGTCCATCTTGGCAGGAGAGCAACACTGGAGAGGGAGAGTAGCAGCAGCAGCAGCAGCAGCACCACGGCCAACCGCTCTGCCAATCTCTCTGTCTCTCTCACTCCTGGAAACAGGTCTTTTCCACTCTTTATTAGATCTGATTTATACTTTTTGTAAACTATTGAACAACACAGGTTCATGACATTATGCATGCTTTGGCACAGGGAGGATGTAGAGCGAGTACTCAAAAGGGCTAACAAAATAAAAGTGCTGCAAACACAATGAAGGCAGCAAAAAACTAAAGCCTGTACCGACCTCATGCTTTTATTACGGTGCCAGAAAACTGTCTTGATCCAGCGAGAGACCGTTTCTCATTCAATTACGTGTTCCATATGTGCGTTCCAAGGCTTCATGCACAGCGGCTTCTGAGCAGTCCCAATCTTTCACACACATCCTCATCTCCAACACTCAACTCATTGCCTATCAAAACAGGACTGCACAGGGTCCGTCTGGCACTTGTGTGCATGTATGCTTTATATGCATCTGCACAGTGTTTGTTTGCACTCATTGTATTTGAGAGATATTTCCCAGACTATTTAAGCACGTGCCATGCTGTTTACCCTCTCTACAGTTCAGTGCAGTGCTGTAGGCACTTACCATAGATCTTGTTGAAATGGAGTATGTTCAGGTGTTTGGGGTACATGTCTCAATCATCAAAGCCCTGAGCTATGAGCAAAAGATTTTTTTCTTCCAAATGACAGATGTAGTTGTAGTTCAAAATAGATGATCTGGAATAAATTATGTCCCACTTTATGTGGCCATGATTCACTTTGAGTGTATTTGTATAACTGTTAACCTAATGCAAAGTAGGTCTATCTTGTACTGTTAAACAGAGGTCTGCATGGGACAGGCCTACAGGTCCTGCAGGATGCAGCTGTTGGCAGCATGGGAGTTTTTTTTTTTTTTTTAGCCTGCAGGCTGGCACAGGTGGGCACGTATCAATGTGCTCTCATGATGTGACCTGGTTAACAGGTTGTTTGCACGCCATGGCCTGCCATACCCGCACAAAATAGCAACATGTTTGGAAGAGGTAACAAGTGTTGACTACAGATGTCTGCTGGTTGACAGATTTGCTACATTGAATTACAGGAGTAGGAAGATATGCTGCAATGTGCCAGCAAAGGCATTAAAGAGGATGACTGAAAGCTAGTGAACACGGATATGAGCAAGGCAAGACTTAAAAATCAGCAGGAAATGCAATCAGCACTTTTTTTTAAACCTCAAGGATACACACAATTAAGTGCTGCCGGAAAGAGCCCTAAAACTCACAAATGAGTTTGCATTTTAGCACTCCCATGTCCCTCGTCTTAAGGTTAGTGGGTTTTTGAATGGGTTTTTTGTTAGATGCCTGAAATAAGGTCTGTGGTTAACACAAGCTTAGATATCCACATTTTGTTCTATGACATGAAAAATGTAAATGATTGAATTTTGGGGCTTTTATGTGTAGTTAAAAGAAAGGTCACTAACAAGAGAGTAATACAGAACGTCATCACGCCAAACATGGCTTCACGACCTTGTTATGGTGACCACGTTGCAGTTGTGCTACCGATGTGTAGTTTGTTTATGGCCTATCGTTAGCTTTTCACTTCTGGAAATTGCATTTCGGCTTCAAAAATCATAAAGTTTGTGCTGATTTGTGAAGATAATCTTGCTTAAAAAAACATTGTGATATTTATTTGTTTGCCACAGAGATTATTTTCTGCAAGAATCCAAATCCAAAATCCAGCAATGTTATTGTCCAGGTTGGCCTACAAACAAAAGTAGCATTCTTACACCACTCTGTATGTTTTGTTAGTAACACAAAATGTAAACATAACTTATTTATTCACAAGAAAACTTGACTGGGTGCCCTTAAGGATGATAGAAGTATGGATCCTATCACCAACCCAAAGAGTTTCTGCTATCTATGGCAGGCAGACAGGACAGGCTGGCTTGTATTTCACTGTAAAAATTGTGATTCTGGGCCAGGGCCAGTGATATTAATACACACCTTCAATGTACAGTACATCGGTATTGTAGTTTTGGTAGTAGCAGATCTGTATTGATTGTAGCAGATAAATGAAAAATAAATGTTTAGCGGGCTTTATTTTTGTCTGTATTTGAATCTTATTTCGATCGAGTTTTTAAATAATTGCCACTGAAGTTAACTTTTCAGATGTTATTGTTTTCTTTAATTTATCGTAACTGTCATCTTTGATATAACAGTTTATTGTTGCACAATAACACATTCTTAGCCTAAGTACATATCATTTCCTAAACTCATGTACTCCCTGCTCCACCTGAAGGGCTCCAGAATTGAGTCGTAAAACCTGGAAATAAATTAGCTTCTTAGCATTCCTGGTTCTCCCTTCTCAAAGTCTCAAAGTTTTGTTTTTTAACCAGACCACTATCAATGCCTTGATTGTTATTTTTTTGCATATTGCCCATTGTTACCCCTCTGTACCTTTGCAGGACTCACAGAATATGTTCCCATTACAAATCAAGACTTGCTTTTAACTGCTCGGATTAGCTGATGCCACTTGTTTAATTTGTTTGTTTAGTGTGTATCAACTGGCTGCAAAGCAAATTGGCCCACAGGAATAGAAAGATGTGTTACCCTACTGTTTTATGATCGCTGTTCTTGCTCAGTCCTGTCCTTAATCATCACAGTTTCCACATTAATGTGCCACTTTTTAACATGTTCATCTCTGCTGCAAAATCCTGTCAAATGTTTATGACCACTAAAGATTCCACCCTCTGCATGTCGAGAAGTAGCTCCAGAGATAGGAGACCATTAGGGCAGACAGACAAGCTTTTATCATTGTGAGTTAACGGTCCCACTGATCTTTGCGGTCTGCTATGAAGAGTGCAATAAAAGCTCATTTTGCTTTTACATCACTAATGGATGAGGTAAATCTTATTTTAAAGCTGCTGAAATTGGTACTGTAGATCTGTGTAAATGGCCCGTGGATGACCCAGTTTATTGGCAGCATCTTTCTACAGCTGCATAACACATTTTCTTTTTGTGTCCCCAGCCCCAGTGTTGACCCTCGTCTCGACTGGTTTGCCAAAGACCAAAAGCCACACAGGTATGAACTGAATCTTCTCCTCAAAAATGTTGCTTATGTTTTTGCCATCAGATATTAAAACTCACCCAAAAGCATCCAGATACAGTGGAGAATGACATGCACGCACACACGCAGGCACACACACACACACACACACACACACACACACACACACACACACACACACACACACACACACACAGACAGAGAAAAACTCTCCCCTTCTGTCTGTCTGATTGTGGTTAAAGTGTGGTTATCATTTCAATCCACATCTTCGCACCTCCCACAGTGATTCTGATGCTCTGAGTTTAATTGCTTGGTCTTTGCTTTAATTACATGCAAGAGTGCTTCACTCTGTGAGCCACGCCACTGTTTTTTCCCTGCAGGATCTGGCAGCTTGTTTATGTATGGATATGAGTTTTATTGGTCTGGACGGTGCACAAACGATAAGTGAGCAGCCAGCGATCTGCTTTCACTGCAGCTCAATCAGGCCTGTAAACAGAGCAGGGCTGGGACAGCAGGCTAATGAAACTGAGACTTAGTCCATTTTCTGCAGCTTTGATCCACATTACAGGCCCTGCTGGACCGCAGCGTGCTCCTTCACTTTCCCCCTCTTCACCCTCACAGCTAATTGGCTCTGGTCTCCCCACTTTATTTCTGTTGACTGCAGACAGTGACCAGAAGATTAGTGAGCAGCATGTTTGGTCTCTTGCTCTGCAAAGCTGGTGTGTTTTGATATATGGATATATTTTTTTCATGCATGTGTGTTCAGCGCAACTGGGGGCGTGCATGCTTGTCTAAGCGTGTGTGTAATGTGAAAAGGCCTTGTTTGGAGAAGTGAGTGAGCCCTGGAGGCTTGTCAATCCCCAGCACGCGGTATCACAGCGTGGCCAGTAAGTTTTCCTGGAAGCAGGCAGGCCGAGCGTGGCGCTGCTGAGGTGGGCCGGGGATCGGTAGTGTAATGCTGGACCGCGCTGCGCTGCCCTCTGTCCCGTAACTCATGACTCATAAGAGCTATTAGTGTGATGGATAAATCAAGGAGCGGGGTTGTTGAGTTTGGTTTGATCTCAACCTCAACTTTGCTCAGCGTGATATCTCCTCATTGGTGAATCACATCTAACAGGAAGCTCCCGGGGCAGCTACAGTACAGGTTGACGGTGGGAAGCAGAGAGGGAGGACGAGAGGGAGGAGGGAGAGAGTGCAGCATAGACAGTCAGACAGATAGATAGATACTTAAACACCTACTGATATGGAGTTTTCAATAAATCTGGCGTGAGTGTTTTTGGCTTTTGGACTGGACCCGAGGAGGAGGATGTGAAGAGGGCGGGTTGGAGAGAGAGTGAGAGAGACGAGAGTGAGGTGTGGAGGCAAGTCTGGGTCTGAGTGGAAACTTGAATGGAGTGGAAACTGGGCTGGAGGCCACTCAGCAGATCCACCTGAACCCTGCCAGAGCAATCAGCTATCAGGAGTTTAGAGAGGGAACCATTTGCCCCCTTAGTAAATTCAACAGGGGTTTGTAGGGATTTGGCCTGTTTTTGAGCTCTAATGCAGGGATATTTTGGTAAGTGAAGTCCTCTTGTTTTCTGGAGAGGGTGCCAGAGCCTGTCTGCCTTTTAATGGGATCACAGCAGACACCCCAGGAACCCCCGCCAGTTGAAGTGATTCCGCTCTCTACTTCCAGCTGTGTAAACACTCGCATGCACACACGCACACATGTACACACACATGCATAGACACACATGCACTATCACTTCTAATAAAATGCTTGCTGGCTCACATCGAGGGAAATGCTCACTTTCCCTTTTGCTCTCAAATAAAAACAAAGCTCATTTTTCTGCTTTTGAGAACGTTCTTGGCCTTGTTAAAAACAATGAGTTGCTTGAAAGATGTAAACAAATTTAACAAGAGCTGGTGTTGTCTTTTCTCAGGCTGGGAACGTTCAAAAGGAGAATGACATTGTCCTTCCTCTCTCACCCTCCGTTTTGCTTTTGCATTTCATTCCCTCGTAAATCCTTTATTTAGCTCTTTCTGTCAACATTAATTCTCTTTGTAACCGTCATTTTTCTCCCCTGTAATTTAGTCCATCCTGCAACCTTATTAGACCTCAATGCAGTGATATGTATATCTCACATCATCCTTTTTTTCTGGATTGATGGTGAAAATGTTTATAGTTACAGAGCGCATAGTTACGAACCTTTCAGGCATTTTGGTTCTTGGTCATTTTAGGACGCAGCTTTACTCGGCCAGCGAAGCCTATAGGGTAAGTTTGTGCAAAGAGGGAGGTGAGGAGATGGTCTTAGTGGCCAGGCAGTAGCTGTACTGTGAAAGGCATTTGGACTTTAAAGCTCCATTGTTTATGTAACCAAGAGAAAGTCGAGACTCCCTTATGGCCCTTTTGAAAAGCAGATGCCGGAGATTTTTGCCTCTGCATTTTATGGCTTATTTGCTACCAAGGAGATTCTGAGATTTCTTATGGGACTAAATCTTTCCTCACTTTGCACTCGACAGGCAGAAGTTATCTGTAAAGGGGAGTGTAGCTGTTAGTGTAATCATACTTTTGTACAGCTTGTTCTCTGTTTTTTGGATCTGAACTGATGATTTTAATAATCTGTTTGCTTTAACACCTTTTAACCTTTCATGAAGTGTTTCGTTGTACAGCTACACTCCCCCAGTAGGAATCAAACCTGCAATGATGCCTATTCCACCTAGTGGAGGAATATTTCACTCACAAAATGACCATTTGTATAACAGCTGTGAAGATAACTTTGTTTTTCTCTCATGCCACCATGGAAAATGGTGAACAAACTGATTTATTAACTGACTGGGGACCAGGTTTAACACAGCAAAACTATATCAAAACATCCGTATACAAACCCTCACAAAACTCGTGCAGTATAATCCAAGTCTCAGTTATCCAGTGGTATGCTTACCACTTTCCAACAACAATTTGCAAATCCTAGGATAGAGAAGTTATGAGCAGCTGTGCTCTCCTTATGATTGGCTAGAACTTTTGTTGGTTGGATTGGTTATGTTTATGCTAAAGGGCAGGGATTGGTTAGGGTAAAAATGTCAGGGTAAGCCATTCAGAGGCAGAGTAATGCAGGCGTCATCCTAGGATTCGCAAATTCGCTCCCCAAACACATGCATTTAAAACTTAATATTTAAAACTGAACTGACAGTGAAACTAGTTGATGCTGTCTTCAAAGCACGACTCAAAAAATAAGGTATTTTAGTGAAAATGCTGTTTTTTTGGGGGGAAATGCTGAACATAAAACTGGATCAGTAATTATATTATTATGGATTATACTGCACGAGCCGAGAGGTTGTAAATAGATGTTTTGATACAATTTTTCAGTTGTTAAACATGGTCCCTAATCAACCAATTGATCACATTTGCTGTATTTCTTTAAGGCATACAAGAAAAGCAGTTTTCTTTAGGAATCCAAGGTAACACAGCATGACTAAATGATTAACAAATGGTCATTTTGTGGGTGACGTATTCCTTTAAGTTACCAGGACCTGTCTGTAAAAATAAATAATACTTATTTAAGGTGTTTAACCAGTGCTCTCATTCAAAACAACTTATTAGTGGAGTGCACTTCTTTGTCAGGACATGTGGTTTTAATTTCTGCCAGGTGCGGGATAGAAACTCTCAGTCACTGTATGCAATCAACAAGGAAATAAAGTTAATATGCGTACCCAGTGGGTTCTGTATATTGAAATTAATATACAGAGCACACTGGTATAAATTATATAAAAACTAAATTACATTTCCAGACTAATTTTCCAGCCCTGGTGATGATTGCACTGTATCACTTCTCAGCTGTTTTCACTTTGCCATCAAGGCTGCCCACACTGCAAAAAACACTGCTTCTTTACAAGTCATTTAGTTTCCTATTCAGCCTTGAGGGCTTATTTTTCATTAACCAAGGAAAATTTTCTACCATTTGAGTGAGATAATTCCATATGCAAAGTCAAATCTCTGCACTAGTATGGTACAGCTGAAGCACAAACACTCAGACATTAGTCAGTGACAAGACAACACTATAGGTCTCTGAGCCACCGTCCCTGATCGTCTGTTGGCTCAAAACGGCAATCATCCTGAGCTCAGAGGAGCTGCAGTGTTGACAGAACTTATATAAGACCTGTGTGACAGATCTTGCTCAGTTTGTGAGCATATTTCTAGTGTGCAGCCATGGGTTAAATTATAGCTAGAAGATGAGATGTTTTTAATAACTAACCAGCCATGCCTTGCAGCTACAGGAAGAAACTCCAATCTGACAGTATTCTACGCCAGAACAGACAAACTGGTCCTAATAAGAGCATATTGGCTCAAAAGTGACTTTTGCTATGATGCATGATGTGTGTAGATGTAGCACTAACCCCTGGTATTAGGATTTGGTATACACACATTATTACCCAGATGGACACTTTTGCATTTGTAGAAAGTTTATTCCTAAGAAAGAAAGTTTTGGAAATGGTATAGTTCTCAGAAAACATGTGGTAATTTTCTTGAATACCATCACATCTATTTATGTGACCCCCTCCAATACAGAGCTTGTGCAACAAAAGTGGATGTAAATGTGTCAGGAAACAAATGATCATGAATATTTAGTTTTTCCATCACATGTTGTTGGAAGCAAAAAAGACATTTAAATTGTTAGAAAATAATATATTTTGTATTTTAAAAAAATGTTAACTTTCAGCAACTGAGTAGCTCCGTCCAGTAAAATATTTTCCCCTGACCTTTTTTCTTACAGTATGATTTTTTTTTTCTACATACGCATATAAGTGTTTTCCTTTTGGGTGTTGTAGTACCTGCAAATCTTCATCAGGATTGCACATTTTGCGTCAACTCGCCAATCCTTGGCCTCCTGGACTGCATTAGTCCATGTGTTAGCTCAGGGCTCAGCCTTATTGGAAGAGTCTGGACTCCAGCCTCATCTGTTTGCTCAGCTGGATGAGTCAGGCCTCCCCTCGGGTTCAGTCAGCTGCTGTCCCTCTGGATGTGCCACCAAGCCTTCAAACATTCACCACTGTTGTGGTCCCTGTTTGGTCCATATATATGAATTAGTGTTGAGGTTTATGTGAATTTAAACTGGATACGTCATGCATAGAGGCCTTACATCTGTTTTAGGCATGGTAGTGGATGGAGAGAACCTTTGTGCCACACAACTACTGCTATAGTGTATGTTATCAAGTGTATATTTATGTACCAGTGTTCTTACTTGCATGGTTTTGTGTTGTGCCACTTTCAAGTACTTCATTGGTGCATAGCCAAATGTGGCCATTAGGGGTGCACGATAACATCGGGGCGTCACAAGCCAATCTGTCTGTCTGTCTGTGTTTGTCTATACATGCCTACATACATACATATGTTCATACATACATACATGCGTATGTGTATACATACATACATACATACGTACACACACACACACACACACACACACACACACATATATATATAATTTATCAAGCAAAAAGACCAAAACATTGTCTTCATGCGCTTCTCAAATGTCAGGGTTTATTTATTTACTTTTTCAAATGCTATTCGGCTCTAGTTTTAGGTTGTAAATGCACAAGATGTGGGTGTTCTGGTGTTAAATCTACAGCATCGTGTGTGCATTTGTAACCTTCACATGTGTGATGTAAGACTACTACAGCCAAAAAGCTCTGTGTGATTTAACTCTGCTGTAGATGTGATCCAGCCCTTTGTTTGCTCTGTCTGGTGACAGTGAGGGCTTCCACAGTGACCCATTCGCTCACTGGCCTGCTGGATTAGCAGTGAG
Source organism: Plectropomus leopardus (assembly GCF_008729295.1). Classification (NCBI taxonomy): domain Eukaryota; kingdom Metazoa; phylum Chordata; class Actinopteri; order Perciformes; family Serranidae; genus Plectropomus; species Plectropomus leopardus. The sequence goes on from NC_056473.1 coordinate 24,956,969, forward strand.
CTGAGAGGCAGGTGAGTGATATACTGTGTGCGTAAAAGTAAAGGGCGTTAAGTGGAACACAAGCCAACAGCAGTAAAAGCCACAATATATCTGGCAAGACGTGTCTTTTCTACAGCATATCCATCCTTGGCCTTAGTTGTGTGTGTGTTTGTGTGTGTGAGAGTGTGCGCAGTCCCAATTCCCAAAACCAGAGTCTCGCCTTACAGAGTGACCCCATGAGCTGATTTATGTTTAGATTTCATTCCATTCATTCTGTAATGCTGGATGGGTTTCAGCAGGAACTGTTAACCAGTAAATCACCCTATGAAATGCGTGTCATATGTGGCTGACATTATAAGCCATACATTATTGTATAAGCCATACACTACCAGCCACTCAAAGTCGCACATCCTTTAAAAGGCTTGGGAGGAAGTTCTCAAGGGTAGAGCCATGCAGAAACTGAAAACGTGTGTGTGACTTTTTGTGCATGTTTGTTTGCCTTTAAGCACACATCTGTCTCTTTGTGTGCGTGTGTGTGTGTAAGAGAGTGAGAGAGAGAGAAAAAAGGAGAGAAACAGCGGTGGCCTAATTTGTGGAGATAGTGGAATCATTAAGCCATGTCTCGGTAATGGAGACTAATGTGGGATTAGGCAGACGTAATGACACACACTCGTCTGGAATGCTTCAGTAGCAGCAATCAGCGTGGAAAATGGAGTGATATGGAATTTCTTTGACAAGCTTTCATTCATAATCATAAATGGATACTAATGTGGAAAAATATGGGAGAGTAGCTTACTGAGGGGAAATGAGGATATGGCCTAGGAAAATTATCTAACTTATCAAATATGATTGTGTCCATAATGACATAACAGTGACCTGAATGCCCCTTGATTGGGTCCCAGTTCCTTTTTAAGCTCTGCCAAACATACATAAAAATATATTTACAATGCGGTTCACGACGAAATTTGTGTGTGTGAAAACTTGAGGCTTTGTATATTTGACAAAAAGAACGACAAAAGTGGCATGTTTACCTTGTGGTTCCCTTACTGTGCACTCTGCTTAATGTACCTCCATTAGGTATGTTTACATACACAAGACAGACCGTTTTTTGCCCTTATTCTGAAAAAGACAGTCTTCCTCCTTTTCTTAGCTGTTAACATGAATAATGAAAATGAATATTCCACTACCTCTCCTGTTTACGTGCGGCTGTGTATGCTCCAACTAACCTGCCCTAACACGTTGTTTATCATGTCAAAATGTGGAGAAGTAGAACAGCTGGATCTGATTGTCATTTTGCTTCTTTGCATCAAAATAGACTTTTGTGGTGGACTTGTTGGACTCTCTCTTTCCTTCCTTAACCTTTTTGAAAAGGTCATTGCTGCGATATTTGTGCATATCCAAAAACCTGTTAACGCCTAAGTCAAGCAGGTGTGTTTCTCCTTCTGACCAAAAATGTGGAATTTTTTTGCATGCATCTCTACCCCACAGCTTTGCAAACTGTTGGCTAGTTAGTTTGTGTGCAAAGTATCCATAACAACACACAGAGCCGACTGTGAGTAGACAAGAGACTGTGTGTTGCAAACTGCGGTAAAAACCCCGGTTGAGATGAATATTACAAATTTGCTGGTAACATGTCCAAATAATGCTCCTAAGGCCAGAATAATACCGGCATATCCCACGTTTCTTAATCGAAAAAAGCTACATGCAGAGAACATGCAGTCCTGATTCTGAATATTTAACAGAATGTGCTGTTTATATGACTCACATCAAATTCAGAATATTGTTATATTCAGAATAATAGGGTAATATTTATGTGCATGTAACTGTAGAGGCTACCGAGAGGCTCTGAGATATTGATATGATACAGGACTGAAGCTCTGGGTGAGATGCATTTTCCATAGTGACGCCATAGGCGAATAAGTACAAGATTGGGCCTTCCTCTGCCTTCACTTAAACAGCAGTCACTGATCATTTCCTTGGGTGAGTGAGTGGGGGCCGGAGTATCAGGGGAGGATGGGGAAATGAATGACCAATTTGTGTTTTTCTAGGAATTTTGGAGAGGACTCATATACCCCCATTTACCCCCCTGGACTGCCCCTTTCTGCCTTTGGATTTTACCCCCCTTAGCTGGGAGTCTCCCAGTAGTTAGGCTGTTGCGTGCCCCCATGCTGGGATTTGCCTGGATGCATTTATAAATGGACCTCTCTTCTCCAGCCTTCCATGACTTCTTACACTTACATTTCCATGTCCACTTCCTCTACTCTCCTTCATTTGCTGCCCTCCCTCCTTCCTGGTTTTCCTCCTACCCAATGCTTCATCGTCCTTTTCTCCGCCCTCCACCTTTGTGGGAAAGCACTCAAATAGGACTGGGCCATCCATCAAGCAGGCCATTAAAAGGAACTGTACCTCTAACAGCAAAGCAATGAATCAGCCTTCTCCTTTCTGTAGGTTATTGTCAATAGAACAGTGGAAAAAGAAAGATGTTGTTTGAACTATTTGTACATGCGTTATTAACACAGCTCATAAACGCCTTGTTTTATTGCTCTTTTCCTAGGGTGTTTTCAGTTTGATCAAACTGTAACTTGTTTGACGGATTTTTGGATCTAGTTTCATACTACCAGCCTGCAACATACTGCCGGGTACAACTTGCGCTTAAAGACTTGTTAGGCAATACACCTTCAGCCATGAAATGCCCAATGTATTGTAGTAAAAGTAAACCCACTGTAGTTAAACAAACCTTACAGTATTGTACAACTTTGGACAGACAATAAAGTATATCTATTTTTATAACTATCTATATAAAATGCCAAACCAAAAGCATTTAACTGCAGTGTGCTGAGCTGCAGTTGAGCTTAAGCCATTCATAAATCCATATCCTTGGATTTGTACATCGTTGCCAGTTTTACCACCCTATCCATTTCCTGCACTAGATCTCACTTATGGCATTGATATGACTAGGACTGCTATGTCAACTAATAATACACCTAAAGAGATTTATTTTTGAAGCTATTACCTACATAGCTCTGGTTATTTCTTCTCTGCTGCCATGTCTACTGACATCCTATAGGAATGGAAAACAAACACTGCTGGTGTGTAGGTGTGGATGGGAGTCTGTCTTTGGGGTTTTAAATCTGTTGCTCTTTGCTCCAAATATTACAGCTCAGATTTAAGGGTCTGACTGCTGAAAGCGCATGCAACACTGCATGCTGTCTCTTAAAGGGCCTATTATTCAGATAGCATGATGTGCCTAAAGAGTGGGTTCACAACATGTTAACACTCTGCTTGTTACACACACAGGGATGTGGAATGGGGTGGCTGAAATAATACATAATTAAGAAAAATAAGAAAGACATTAATTCTATTCTCTAAAATGTGAATATAGCAGAGAGCAGAGCAGAGTTGCGAAGCTGCTGTCCAACACCCCATTAGAAAGACGCTGTGCACATTTATGCCCAACGTCATTGATTATTTCAGAAGCCAAAACTTTAGTTCTGTTTCCTCTTTCAAGTTTAATGTAGATACTTAATGTCCCATAATATTTGCTGCGGTGACATACTGCTTTTAATGCATTACTTTCAGAGGAAAAACAGCTTGCTTCGCTCCAGTTTGCTGAATCCATCATGTAAAATGTGTGTTCCTTGTGCACACACACCTGACTTTTAAAGGGAATGGGAGATATTACTTGAAATTATTGAATCATGTTATACCTAAAAACACTTAGAGGACTAAATACAACTCCTTTTCCCTTAACGCCTTATTTAGATTATGCGTCGTTTAACTCGGCCCACTTGTGCCATGCACTTTAGACCAAGCACTATTAACCATTTAGAGTGAATGACCTATCCGTGGAGTTTTCATCCATAAGATGATAACATCAGTGCAAGTTCCATTCCCTAAAAAGTGCTGGGACCCTACATAAATACGAGATTTTCTCTAATGTTGAAACAGTTTGAGTAGTTTACTTGAGTGATTTCTGTATTTGTGTTTTTGTCTCTGCTCCTCTCTCGTCAGAAATGAGGCGGGGCTCTGTTGAATAATAAAGGTGATGTCATGTTTCTCTGTGGACCAATATGGATTTAGTAGGGTTTTCATTAAATGTGATGACAGTTACAGAGTTAAATACCAATGTTGCTAGGCTGCTGTTGGTCAAACCTGAGCAAACCACACTGACACAATCCCGATCTAGAGGATTTGCTGAGCTTTTGACTTTAATGCCCTTAATAAATAACAAATGTTTTATTCTGAACATAGTCTTTGATTGTTGGAATTTTTAATCATGAATAGTTGATGTTATTAGGAAATAAAATTTTAAACAGAGTTTTTAAGAGCTTTGAACTGATGACATTACTGAAGATGAGCCCATGAATAATAAAAAAACACATAAGCATGAAAAGCATGATTAAAATTATTTGAAAGCCGTAAGATTTCGCACTTTGCTTGACAAATCCTTTTGACGTTTAGCAGTTTAGTGTTGTCTTCAGCTCCTGTCTGTCTGCCACAGACTACGTGTAACTGCATGTCATGTCATGACCTGCAGCTACAGCTACACTTGAAGAGCTTGACCTTTTCAACACTTTCACTCCAGCTCCTCACTAAGCAAAACTTATTTGAATTGTGCAGGGGGTGCACAATTTACTGATGTCATGTTAGAGATTTCTTCTCTAAGTCTGCACAGTTTATAGCACATATTCTATTGTGGATTTTCATCTCTCTTTCTGAGTGACTAACACATTGACACAGACGGTCTCTGCAGCATAATGTTGGAAAAAACTCTCCACAGGCTTAATTTATGAGGTGCAGGCTTTTCAGATGCTTTTTCATTACATAGGGAAAGAATCCACTGGGAATCAAGGCATTATTAACATTGTTAACACTGTGTTTGTCAAAAGATAGAAATAGTACTATGGGGCCGGTGTCTTTCTTGTTTTAATGATGTCATAGCTCCATTGTCACAGGGGATCTGTCCTCCTCCAGTGCTTACGAGAGAAAGACTGGGTGGAACACTTTTACAGACACAATACATCATTGGCTTCTTTCACCGCAGTGCACAAACAGAATATTTGTCTTTTACACATGCTTGCACATTTATTGTCATGCAAACGAACATTTGCAGATATCTTGAAGGCAATGTGTCTCTGTGTTTTGGGCAGATAAGGATAGTGATCCGATCAGGAGCAGTGAAGCATGGATTGTATTGTCTTGTTTGGACTGTTGGATGGAACATATAGTCTTCTCTCAGTCTCAGCTGCTGGCTGTTATATTTCTCAGTTTCCTCTCCAATGCTCAGTTGTCATGTTTATGTCTCTGTTTCTCATTTGCATGCTGATTGAGTAAAAAAAAAAGACAACTGGATTTCTGTTTATTGAACATTTCGTCCGGATCTTATCGGCACATTTCATTGTTTCAGTGCTCTTACCACAACAGCAGAGCTGCCCGTCTCCAACTCTCCTCCCCCTCCTGTAGGCACAGAAGGACTGATGTTAATAATTTGACTGCTGGATCCTGTCCTGTAGCCCCATATGGTTTCACTGGGATGGATCAGGATTATTAATCGTGCTCTGTTGCCTGTGAAAAATGAATGTGATACTTCTATTGTATTACCACGAGGCCTGTTGAGTGAAATGTCTTAAACACTTGGATGACAGCACCAGGTTGTTCCTGAGTCATCAGGTGATATTCTCTCCAACCTTTGTTTCGGGTCCTGAGGATCCTAAATGAACATGATATATGTGTGAACAGTTCAATATTTGTTTCATGTCTTAAACTTTATCTCTTGTGCCAAATGCAAGGTCCTTGTACTGTGTGTGTCATAGGTTACTGCATTGTCAGTATTTTCCTACAACAGTCTCATCAGGACAAAGTGACTTACAGTCCATTTGTTTTACACACTTTGTTGACAAATGAATGGATGGACTTAGTGTGGGCATCCATTTACTTTGATTCTAGCTGACATCAGTCTCTAACTGATTCCAGCTTGGCTCTTCTGTCAGCCACTCTGTAAGCCAACAGCTTGTTTCAAATGCAGTCGTAAAAAGAGATAAAGCTAGGATATCCCCCAGTCCTGACACCAAGGAATTTGATTGGCTGCAAGGGACTATTTACGTTATTGTTATTGGCACACAGTTTGAGAAGCGTGACTTGAAGTTTGCCAACAACTATTACCCGTTTCCCCTTTCCTCTGCTCGGCTGTAAGTGCCTTATGTGTGTACTGTGTGTGAGTGTGTGCACCTGAAACATCTCTCATTACTTTCGGCTACAATTTCCATGGCAAAATGGCAAATGCAGGGATATGGCAAAACATTTCTTGTGCAATGTTTTTCTCAGATCAGTTTCCCTGCTTGTAGCGCTATGGAGCAAATCTTTTGCTTAGGTCTCAGGCTATTCCACTGATTGACAGTTGGCGGCAGTAATGTGCAAATAAGGGAGGCAGTGCACCAAAAAAGAAAAAGCAGCAAACTTTTTAAAGGTCCATTGTGTGGAATCATGGCATCTAGCAGTGAAGTTGCAAAACTAAAACCTGTATGCCAAGCAGTGGCCAATGTGAAAGCCTGATTGGCCCTATCTAGAGTGTTTGATTTATCTGTAGAACAACATTGCGGACTCTGTGGAAGAGGACTCCGCTCGATGATATAAACGGCTCATTCTAAGGTAACAAAAACAAAATTCTTTCATAGTTATGAATATTATACATCATTTCTACTGGTAGATAGCCCTGAATCCTACACATTGGACCTTAAATGAGATAAGAAACACCCACAAATGTTTTTTAGATCTTGGGGATACACATAATGAGAAACACTCATTGTAAATCTAACCTGAACTCTGCATGAACTGTGTTTGGCTTCCTCCGGAGCTTCCTACCCGGCCCAGGTGCTGGTGGCACAAGGGGATGCCATACACTGTTCATCTGCACGTTAAGCAGCGACACATAGCCGATTAAAAATCGGCAAAATTCCTTGATTTTTATAGTCCTCTGTCTTGCTCTCCGGTGATGTGTTGGTTCACCTTTACACTGTGATCTGTAGCCTAAAGTTAGGCTTAGGCTTCTCACTATCTTTATCTTTTTGACCTGTTTTTGCTGCTTAGTAAGCTTTGCACACTGTATTCCTCAAATGCATTTTGTAGACCCTGCTTCTCTCTGAAATCTAGGGCTCAGTCTGACTCAGAATTATGCCAGTCAGATTTGGCTGTTCAATACAAATATTCAAACATTTGTTTTGTTTTCCAGTTCAAAGTTTGTAAAGTTTAAATGGGCTCTGCAGGACGTTCAGTGTGACAGCTGCACTCAAGTCAGATAGCAAACAGGCTGATGGCGCTGATGATGGGTCACAAATATGTAACAACTTTTTTTGCAGACAATAGATATCAAACAAAAGCCAGAGACTGTATCGCATTAAGTTGCTATGAGCTATAAATGTACCTCTTCTCAGCTGAGGGTCTCTTCTTTCTCCTCCTCTGTGCGGCTACCAAAGTTGGATCAGCGCGTTTAGCTAACTCTACCTATGATAATTTGGTAAGTTGGCTTGTTTTCTTGCAGAACTTGCAAATGATTGGTTAGAAATAGCTTTGTCTCTGTGTTTGATTGGCTATTAGTATGTTGTCAACAATGCACCTTATTGACAGTTCATCAAAGTTTCCATATTTTGGCCTTGTTTCTATGACAACTTGTGCCTGCGTGACCATTATTTAAGAAGCTGTTTTCTTTTGCATGCCTAGAAGACTTGTTTTTTCCTTTTAGAACCTACAGTCTTGCCGCCTGCAGGCAGGCACATTGCGACCCATGCTGACTACTGTATAGAGGTTGCACAGGTCTTTAAACTCTCTTTCCCCCTGACGTCATGCTTTTGGGTTGTGACAAGTAGCAGTCCCTCTTCCCAGCAGAGCTGTAGTGCACGCTAATTGAAGTGAGGTCACCACAGTAAAACAACACAGAAAGTTTCCTAAGGTCGTAAAGGCTGGCCACTGAGTGTTTGGAGCACTAGAGGAATACGTCCTGGATAATTGGTTGGATAATTTCCGTAGCGGCAGCTGAGGTCAGGCATGGGCCTCCTTCCCCCACTGTCCACACATACAGCCTGAGACCCTCAAATGCCCTTCCTCCCATCACCATAACCTCTCGTCTAATTGTAGTTTTTCTCTTGCCTCCATAATTTCGCCCCGACTTCTGGCCACACTTACCTCATGTGTGCCCATTCCAGTCTGCAATAATGTTCTCCTGTGGAGATATGGCCACTTCTTGAAGATAATGTCTTGTTACTGGCTGTTTTGAAGGTGGATTCAGAACTGACCTTTTGTCCCAAAATGAGACCCTTGACCTGAGCTGTTCTAATGAGCAATATGTACACAGGCATAGCAAGTAATAAACACAAACTGGAAACATAAAAAAACATGGAAATACAGACACGCAGATGCAGAGAGCCAGACAGATATAGAGCTTTCTTAATATTGCACAATAATATAATAATAATCTTTGAGCTATGCTGAATGTGTTTTAATGATGATTACTTGCCTAATAACATAGACCTGGACAAAAGGTCAAAATTCACAGCTGCAGTTTGCTACACTTTTAATGGTGCTTACAGATTACAGACGATGGAGCTAGATGCTGAATGGAACCAACAATGTAGCTTTTAATTATAAAAAAAAGTGTCACATCTGATGAGCTGTTTGTTAAGCTAAATGATTCAACAAATCACTTACACAGTATATATTATAATTTTCCAAGGCGAAAAGATCGTTGTGTGCTCAGTTCAGGTCTAGTATACTCCCTCTGGTTTGTATTGCCCATATTATCATGATTTAAGATTGTGATCTTTTAACAAAGTTGAAATAAAAGAGATGAGGCAGGATACAGATCTGTTAGCATGATTGTTTGAACATAAAACATTTTTATTTACAGATGTTAACAAGTTTTGGCTAAAAGCAAGGTGGCATTGTGTAGATGATTCTCTGTAGTTAGTCAGAATATGTATGAGATACAATATCACCTTGTAACTGCTGAAATATGTTCTTTTATTCTTTATTTTTTGCAAAATGTAATATACCGAAAGTTACAGATGAAATGTTTTTTTTTCTGTTGTATTGGTGTCATGTAATTCTGTGTGGCACATGTAAGTAAAATCCTTCATTCGTTCATTTATATACTATATTTAGAAAAACAGATTGGGCTTCAATGTGGGATTCTCAGTGGAGTGCTGAACCAAAAATCCAGTGAGATTATTCCAAAAAATTAAAAAGGTTGCACATCTCAAGTCTTCAAGCCAAGAAGGACAGAGTACTCACATTTCACTTATTTCTTTGGCTCACATCAGTGTTTGTTTGTGGTGATGTGAGCCAAATAAATAAATCAGATGTGAGTATTTTGTCTGCCATGACTTGAAGACTTAAGATGTGCTACCGTTTCAATTTTTTCGAATGCACTATGTACTCTACTCTGCAGAGACTCAGCCCTCTGCCTGTATTTACTTATTTTGCTGTGGTTGGGACATTCCTGGGCACAGTTTGCAGGTGAGTTAGGGACACTATAAAAAGGAAGCGACCAGGTGCCAGACCGTGAAAACGTGAATGCAGATGTAGTTAGCCGAATGGCTGAAAGGACAAAGCTTTCTGAGGTTGGCTTTTATTTCTTTTTGCAAGTACTACAGGAGAGGATGAGGATGAAGAGTGATGAAGATGGTTTGTTTGTCATTAGACGGGTAGCTCAGTTACCTTGGTAAAGTATCAGCTTTTCCATCATGTTACTAATATATATCTTTCCTACAGTGGTACAGTAGCTTCAACCACCACTTCTACATATAATCCATGCATTTATTTTGCTATGATTAAGTGTAAGTAAACAGTCCTGACAGACATGAACCAACATTCGCACTCACTTAGAGTCTTTTTAGCCATCTGAAGAATTAAAGCCCAAAATTCACTGCATGATTTGTTTTGGTCTCCACCGACTCCTAAAAAATGAACTTTTTATATCTTAAGGTGTCATATCTTTTATTTTTTTAGCTACAATTTTTTCCACTTAGTTTACTAGTGAGTCACTTTATCTGTCCTCCATTCGGCGCTAGGCCTGTATCATATAAACATGGTTTATCAGAGCTTTTTTGCTAAAACTGCTGAGGCTGCAGGAGACGAAAAACCACAACCCAAAAGAATGCTCCGCAGAGCTGAATGCTTGGTCACATAACTCCTTGTTTATGTAAATATATTGATCAGTGCTACTTTAAATAGAAGAAAATGACTAACAATTATCACATGGACACTACTCATCATTAGATGTTGCAGATAACTGTTTTCAGTTCTATACCTGTTTTCATGTGGAGCTCATCTCTGATCTTCTCTATTGCTTAGTTGTTTTCTCATTTTTCTTCATTTCCTCTTTATGGCCACTTTTCTCTGATGTATTTCTGTCTTGTTCACCTTTTTTCTTTCCTAAATCATCAGTCATGATCTCTCTCTATGCCTGCGTGGGGTGCACTGCTGCATGGATCTCTGTTATCATGATCCCCTTTTTTATTTATCTCCCTTCTAGTTGTGCTAGACATACAGTGTCAGCTTCAGCTCCATCCTGGCCCAGCCAGCACAGCGTGTTGGAGACTTGCTCTGTGGGTGGGAGGCAGTTGCATGCGAGGCACACTCTGGGCCGCGTGCTGTGGGCTTTTCTCCCCTTAAAACCTCTGTAGCTTTTCTCTCCGCTCACTCCATTTTTCTTTTTTCCTCCCTTTTTTCTCCCAGTTCCTGCAGTGGGGGAAAAACTTACGGCGCGGTTTATTTGTTCTGGTTTGGTGTCGGTTCTCACATGTCCTTGGCAGGCTTTCATACCTCCATGACAGTAGCCTGAATTGCAAGGGATTATCATGATATCATTTGCGCGTGTGTGTCCGTCACTGATGCCATTGCAGCGCTACTCGCTTCAAGCACAGAAAATGTATATTTGTTCCTTATGTGTGCGCGATTCAGCCCATCTCTGTTAATGTTGGAGCGGCGAAGTGCTTGACTGCCAGTGCGTTTCCCTGCCACAGCGCTTTGGTCTCCAGCATCCAGAGACTCATCTTTCCCCTCTCCATCACATCATTTGTGTGTCTGTCTTGTTTATGTTCCTCCTCGGAGAAAAACCACGCCGACCTTGTAGGAAGAAGCGCCTACAATTCAACTGGTGATTTGAGGGATATGAATGAGGGGATTTAAACTAAGGGGAGGGCTTGGGAGACAGAGGGGGTTAAGTGAAAGGCAGAGTGGGAGTGGAGCTGTTTCCATCTCGCTGTTTCTGCTAATCCTAAATTGCAGCCACTGGAAGACAGTGACCTCCTCCTCACATGTGTTCACCATTAATCCAACCAGTGGTGAGAGAAGGCCTGTTTTCACCAGAAGAGAAAGAGGAGACAGGAGAGAAGTTGCCCCTCAGCCCTCATATTATTCACACCATATTTATGCGTGTCTCTGCGTGTGTGCGTGTATTTTTAAATATGATGCTACAAATGAGTTATGAAAGGGAGCACATCATCCACATTTTTCATACACCCCTTGCCTTGTGAACCACAAATCATTTTGATTCCTAATATGAAATAAATAATGTTGAATTAAATTTGAAATATTACTGGTAAAGTTCAGGCGTCCTGCTGGAGAGAGAAAAACAGTATTGTGAAAAACGATGAGTTCTCAGAGTACAAACCAAGACAGAGTTCAGTTTTTAGCCATCAAGAGAAACAAACTTGAGTGTATTATTGGTAAATAGAGGTGGTTGAGTCATTGCCTTTTCTTTCCAACCGCGATTGGAGATTAGATATTCCATTTCATGTCCACAAATATGCTCTGTTGTTAATTAAAGGGCCAGCAATTTGTTGCTTGGGTCAGCAAAAGCCTTGACACACTGGATCTATTTAGCGGATGATGACCTCCCATTCCCCTTTTTCTCCATGTTTTTTCCTCTAAACGTCTCTCGTTCTCACTAGAAAATGCATAAACTTGATGATTTATGCTCTCTGCTCTAGCTCTCCTTATTTTTTCTGCTTTCTCTTTATCTGTTATTCTCTCTCTCACTCCATACTCCTTTATATTGCCATATTGAGCCACATGACTTTTGCTGTGAGCAGGAGAAAGTGCAGGGGACCCAGGGCGCGTTGACATCCAGCTCCTCCATGTGATGTACGAGATGGATATAGAGAGGGGGGAGGGATGCAAGCCCTGTTCCAATGTTTGGGAGGCACATAAAACATATTACAGAGGGGCTGTAAAAAGAGCCAACATTAGTGTCCAAATTTAAAACATGTCCCAGGTCTCAGCTGTTGTTCGCAAGGGGATTTCTTGCCCCCCTCTCCATCCCTTCTTCTCCTCTCCAGAGCTTTGGCAAAGAAAAGGAATAAGAACAACAGAATAGAGGGGGAACTGGCTGCCTGTATGTTCCCAACATGCAAACTTTGTTAGTCTGAGACATTGTGTGCAGTGATTTCTTTTTTTAGAGTGTTGATTGGGCAGCAGTATATTATGAAACCACACAGAGGCAAAGGCAAGAGGCCAATGGGATTACATTATTCACTAAATGTGCTATCTTTTAAAGGGTCCGTTCTCCCAAATTTCATACACATAATTTTCTACCACTAATACCAAGCCATGTAGATAATTTCAAATCTGAAAGGATTCTGGGATATCCATTGTTAAGATTTCGTCTGCCTTTCCAATACATTTGGGGTGAACATTTCATCCGTGCTGTGCAAAGCACTGAGAAATGAGATCGAAAAACTCAACAGCAGTTCTAATTTTCTGTCTTTCTCTGGATAATCCACAGACCTCTCTGTCAACAGTTTCACTGGAACTATTTTCTACTAAAGAAATTATTCATGTGAAATGTGTCGACAGCGAGGTCTGCTGATTATCCCAAGTAACCGGGACACTGTTATTGGAAAGACACGCTGCTGTTGAGTATTTCAAAAGTTATTGTTTTGATGCATTGAGCTACATAAACAAAATTTTATTTTTATCCATTGTACTGTGGTGGAGGCATTTTAAGATTGTAATATCTAGACCTGACCTTTAAAAGTCAGAGATACAAATCATCAGTCTAAGAGTCGACTCAGATTCCTGCAAATTGAGCAATCGTTTTACTCTGCACGGTCAGGTTCCAAGATAATGATTTCTTCTGCTCTCTGTGTAAAAGAGGAGAATTTAGCTCATAGCAATTTAATATGATGTAGTCTCTGACTTTTGTTTGATACCTTGTGTCAGCAAAAAATATGTGCATTTCCTTGTTAGTTTAATTAGCCTTTTCACAACATTACATGAAGGTCATGGTCACACTGAACGTCCTGCTGAACCCTGTTCAAACTCTCAAGCTTTATACAAAAAAAAAGGAACAAATAGTCTATTATTCATATTTAATAGCCAAATCCAACTCATCTGACATAATTCTGAGTTGTGTACAGTCCTACTAATATCTCAAAACCTAAACTGAAGCTGTTCACCTCTGACCGTCAACTCCGGACTTTAACTTCTTTTTGATTTGACAAGCAATGATACTTCATGCACTTTCAAGTAGCTTTTGTGTGTGATGTGGTTGTTTTTATGTAGTTTTATGTTGTATTATTTGTCTCGTGCGTTCTTCTTTGTATTACTTTATATCATGCTATTGTTATATATTGTCTTGTTTTTTCTTTTTATATTCTTTATATTATTATGTTGTTCTGCATCCTCATTCTGACCTGCTTCGGGACTGCAGATGCAAATTAGCTCTAAACTATAATCTTGTAGGGTACATCAGATGGTAATATTTATGTTTTAAACCACTGCTCCAGCCACGGGGTCCATATTTCTGCTAAGTGATTTGTTCAAGGTCTATACATTCAGTAATTACGATATATTTAATTTTATTTCAGAAAATATAATCAATATGTTGGCTAAGAACACAAAGAAATAAAAAAATGATTGCAAGAGTAAACAGAAATGGCACTTTGAAAATATTCTAAGTGCCATTTCTGTTTGTTTATTTATTTATTTTTTTAACTTGACACTGTCACAAGTCACTTGTTGTCATTCAGAATGAACCTGTGACTCACTTTTTGACCCACCAGTTAGACTGTAGGCAGGATTTATATGCAATGGTTTACTGTCTGAATATATATATATGTACACTGAGTCGTCATGCAGATGAAAACTTGTGTTAATAGAAGACTCTTGCAGCACCACCACCATTAACATTAATGATGCATAATGAAATCGAGAATATATTAAATCTATATTTTCACAGGCTAAACATTCAACACCTGAAGTGTGGTTCATTTTAATTGCCTTCCCTATCGTCAGACCTTACATTCAGCCTCTCTGCAGCCCCATGAAAGACCCATATAGACATTGAATATCCAGCCGTGCAGGGAGCTTCAAGTAGCAATCCAAATATACAGAGGTATTCTCAAACAACGCAGGCCTGCCAACTACAACACTGCTATTTATTTATGTATTTATCTGGATTTCCTGTATACTTGTCGAGATGTTGGGTGCTGTGGGCCACGCTATCTGAGGCCCGTTTGACATGGATTGGCTCGCCCTGGCCAGGCTACGCTGTGTTGCATTAAGGCTGGGTTATTTATCCTGGGGGCTTATAATGATGCTGCTGTCCCGGTCCCTGAGACGGCTCTGTTCTCTCAGTCGCCTCCAGCCATTCGTAGGATGCCGGGCCTGGCAGGTTCCCACTGGTGCTCCCACCAGGAATGTTGCACTGTGGATGCGTAGGTCAGGGGTGGGGCTGGGGTTGACTTTGTGTGTTTCTGAGTATGAGTCTGCATAATCCAGGTAGTGTAATGTATTTGTGTTGAGTGATTCTTTTGCATTTATGGTTTTGCTCCTCATACAGGACAGCTGGCTGGGTAATGCAGCTCTATACCAGTTCATCAAACCAAAGGAACCTCATTTGACCCAAAGACAGCTGGAAACAGAAAAACATTTCACTCATGTTTCCAAATCATGAATGCAAAGCTGAAAGGATAGCATAATTCAACATATTTTTATTTGGTGTATATCCTATACATATGTAACTATGCAAATGACTATTTTTGTTTAAAACTTTTTTAGTCATGCTTAGCAAAGCTTGATGGATGGCTATGTTGGTCCGTCCACTACTTTGGTCCAGAATGAAAACTCTCAACAGCCATTAGATGGTTGCCATGTATTCTTGTCACAAATATCCGTGGCAACATGCACATGCACATGGCAACCAACGCTGGGACATCAATTAACACCAATGCTGGCAGGGATAGTTAGGATAAGGTGGCAAGGGCATGGATGGTTAGGTTTAGGGGAAGGAGGCACATGGTAAGGTGTAGAAAAAACCCCATCACATTCAGCTGGGAAGCGAACACTGGACTCCCACATCAAAGTCCGGGGTTTGTTGGAACCATCCTCTTGTCTCCCACCTGCCCTCCTTGAATTACCTGGTCCTGCTGATGCAGCAGGCTAACCCTAACCCATCTGGCTGTCCAGCGGATGTTTAACAACACCGGAATGGTTCTGTCCGCATTTTCACCTGACTTTGTCCAGCAAGATTTCATGCGTAGTCTGCCAAATGTTGTTTTCTTTTTCTTTTAGCTCTTACTGTGGTTGACAGTATTCATTAAAAAAAACAATAACTTTTTTCAAATCTGTGAAAATTCGTAACTATTAGTCTTTGTAGATATGTTTAAGTAGATATATCTTAAGAATAGTTATCTTAACTTGCTTTTTTTAATGCAGTCTGCTACCTAGATTTGTGCAAGTAAGATCAACTTGATTTTGTAGCAATGCATAATGCACAGTTATACATAAGAGGTAGTTTAAACTAAACAGAGAGATCACCAAGTATGGAGGTATTAAATCATGGCAAATGTCCAGCTTATCACAAGGACATTATTACCAAATGTATCACTTTTGAGACATATTACAAAGCCCAGTTGAGCAAAAGATACATCTATTGTCTTCTATCAATTCATATTCTCTTTTTGCAGCTGTTTTACTTGTTTGTCTGCAAAGCGGGTGTAATAATTAAAAATATTGAACCAAAAGAGTTTTTCATGGGTCGGTTCACTTGTGGCAACAGGTGAATAACAGGAACCTAGTTACTTGTTAGAACTGGTTTTTCCATCACAAGGCTGGAGGCTGTTAGAGGCTCTTTGACTAATAATTTGATTAAATGATATTCTATCCATTTTTCTTTGACACAGATGTGTTAAATAAACAATTCTTTTTACAGCAGATATTTTGAGTTGTCAAACACAGGTATTAACCTTGGCTCCGCTTAGTGCCAGTTAGCCATACCAGTGAGCCAGCATTCATAAAACCACAGCTCTGGAACTGGGACACCTGAATGGAATGCAGCCATCACTAATGTTATTAGTTACTCCTGTACTTTTTCTGCAGTGTCAAAACAAAACGTTGACTGTGAGAAAAGCCTGTGACTTTTTATCATTGCCAATGTGCAAACTTCTTCATTCTAAACACATCCAATGTCAGTTACTGACTTATTGTCTCTTTCACTGTGAAATCATTTGTATTTGGCATCCAGGTTTTGGCTGTATTCAGTAACAAAATGTTTGTAATTATCTTTTTCCTCCCGCAATCATCAGTGATGTAGAAATCATAATATTCTGCACATGTGAAACATTATTTACTTCCATTTGCATTAAGTTTAGCTTCTCTCTAGATTGCGAGATCTAACAGGCTTGTTGGTCTTAATGTGACATTGGTATGTCCAGTAGATTTACGCAGGGATACTTTAAGGACAAGGTCAATATAGGGACTCCTTCCCATGGATTTGTGTGTATACAGTGTGCGTGCATGTTTTTAATTACAAAATTATAAGGAGGAAATGAAAAGGTCTCTCTAATTACTTGCAGATGGTCCAAACAAATCCTATACTGTATAATGGTTTATAATGCTGTGCTAAAGCACCATAAAGGCCTTTTCACGCCAATTCTCGTTTTTCTAAATTAATGCATTCAAATCAATGGGGAGTCCTCAGCACATAAAACCAAAACTATCTGCCGCATACCACGAGTGATGCAAGACAAAATGTTGATTTGTAATTTGGGTGGCCCATTTGGTTAGTTTTTTGACACATCCGCATGAAGGATGATGGATATTCTCACTAAAATGCCCTGTGTTAGCATTCCCCTTCAGGTCTGATCAGCATACCTTACTGTATGCAGTGGCTGTTGTCAGCTGTCACATGCTGACACGGCGGCGGTTTGTGGCATGTTCCTTGTTATACTGTTATTCTGAACGTGTTTCCTCATTGACCTTGTGGATCACGTCAGCCAGCCCTGTCAGTGGGGACCCATGCTGCGTCTTGTTGGACCTCCGCCTTGCATGTCTCAACCAAATTCACGTTGATTGATGTTGGCAGAAACGGGCCTCATTCTGGCAGATATTCTAAGTGGAGTGTTTGACAGATGGTCAGATTGTAAAAGTATACTGTTTCATTTTCATATAAATGAAGAACTGATTTTTCCATTATCCAAAAAAAAGATGATAAAAAGTTGTTCCATTCACCTTCAAACCAGACCAGTTTTTTTTTTTAAACTGAAAGTTCGATGACATTTATTAATTTTAAAAACACCTTGGAACAGCAGTTGCCACTAATCTCCGCTCCTGTGCCAGGTGTATTTTACTACAACAAATATGCTGCTGGAAGAATTTGAACATCATTAGCTGAGTAACCTTGTGCAAGGCCAAAATAGACAGCGGGATGGAAACAGGAGGGAGCAGTGTGCTACCAAAAACTCCTTCCTCTTTAATTTGTACTGAGAATCTTTCCTAACCAGAGGTTGCTTTCAGGTGTATAAGCAAGCTGAATATAAAAATCTAAATAAACGTTTTGGACCAAACGTGATTCTGCTGTGGCCTACATGACTCTGGGAATGGGAAGTATGAGAAATGTAAACAGAGTTATTTTCCTTGATGAAAATTTGTTGCCCAGCTTTGCCCGCATGCTCCCTCAATATGTGCATATGGTTCAGCATAATGTGCTTATGCCAAAATTCATCTCATACCATCCTGCATTCCTGCTCCTTCTATCGTACTGTCCAGATCTGCCGCTGCATAAGTCAACTTTAAAAAAGTGAAATCCAGGTTAGTTCACAGCAGAATTACCCCAGTCAAGACTGTAATTAGAGGAAAAGTCAGATATCCTAGAAATGTTTTTTTGCTTTTTGCTGAGAGTTTTGCATCTGTACAGTAAATTTGACACTTTGTGTCAGCTGCTGATAAACTCTGGGTTCACACTGGATGCAGAAGCACCGCAAATCACCTTGATTTTTTTTTGGAGTGCTGCCACTTCCTTTTGGTGCCGATGTTAGGGCTTGAAGATAATTTCAGTATTGTGCGTCTGCGGGAATCTGTGCAGACAAACATGTGGGTATTATAGTACAATATGCGGTCAGTGTCGGCCCTACAGTAAACAGGAGAGCTGGGAGGTGAGCATACCTTCTTTCTACAGTTCACCATCAAGTGAAAGTAAAACTAAACGATGCTGTTGGGTCTGGAGTGAATGTCTGTCAAATATCCAACTTGAAACAAACGTTACCATGGCCACAGTTGGCTTGCAGTGTTTTAGACAGCACTGAAGTCACAAAAATAGCCTGTGCGTGGACATTGGGTTCAAGTTCCACATTTACAGATGACGACATTTACATCGCACACACAAGCAAGAGCAGAGGAGCAGGATCGCTTGTTGAGCGATGCTGAGAAATGTGCTTCTGATGTGAACAGCCAGGTGACTGCTGACGGGCGGCTGTGCATATCGGGGCCTTCCTGCATCTCGGGTGAACATGGCCTAATTTAGCTTACACCTAGCCTTGCTCAGTCTAAAGGCTGCGGCCATATTGCGAAGTTAAGTTTAACTGCTGGCACGTTGTGTCATGGTGGTATCAGTTTTCTGGATAAGAAAGTGAATGGGAATATTTTAAAAAATATATTGAACAGTTCCCTCAAGATGTTGGTCTATTCCCATTCTGCTTGGAGTGAAACTTTATTATTCAGTACACAAATGTGACAAAACAACTCTACACTGTACAAGTTTTCCGTTGCAAAGTTTTATAGATAAGATTTACAAAAAATGCCATTGTTAGCTGGAAAAGTCATTATTTTCCCCCATGAATGTTATCTGATCCTGCATTGGACATTTCAAAAGAATGACTCCTCCAAGTGAACAAATCAAATTGATTCCTAAACATTAATGAATCTGGACAAACTGTATTTAGCCACAGTTTCTGGGACACTGTGGTTGGGCGGTCTGTGTTGTGTCTGATGTAGCTACAGGGGCTTGACAAACACAAGCAGCAAATAGATGGGTGAAATGTAGATTTGAACATTTTGTCTTCTTTTCATATTTTTATTGGTATGAATAAGTTGGAAACTTTTGCTGGGAGAAATGGATTTAATCACAGCTCCACTAGAGGTGAGACTCGCTCTTATTTCTGTCATTTAGTTTAAATATCCACATTGCCTCAGCTTTCAAAAGTCTCATCTCCCTGTTTTTTAGATTCTGGCTGAGATTCCACCATGGGTCAGTAATGGCTATTAATCATAATTGCAATTGTAATGGTTAGCATATGGTGACATTTTACGGCCATTTGCACAAGGAAATTAGGGTTAACAAAACAACTTGCAATTTCCAGCCAGAGTATCACAGAATGTCAAACTAGGATTCTTTAACAAATCGCTGTAAATTTGTCATGGTAGTAGAAGAAAAATATATTGTAATTGCCTATTTTATGCAGTTGGTGATTGATTCTGTTTGTGTTGTGTTGTGCTGTTATATAAATAGAATCATTTTTGCCCAACATACAGTTTTCCCCCCTGCAGCAAACATAAGTATAACTCTCTCTCAGCTCACAATTAGTGATTGATCACAGTTTGGTTTATTTATTTTCTCTGGGTGGTAACTTCTTGTAGTGATCTGTGTTTTTACACAGCCTCTGCGGGAGCACTAGTAAGCTGTAAAAACACCACCACCACATCACAGCAGTGCTTCTTATGAATAGCACAAATTTTGAATTGAATTTGGACTGCTGCCCTATAACTTTTTATGAGTGTTTTGGTTGTCTTTAAACTCGATTCCTCCCTGAGTCGAGTTGCCAAAATCCTAACTTAACTTTAATGTGTGTATTATTTTCTTTAGAAATTCTAATATTTTTCAGCTGACTCACTTCAGCTTCAGTTTGTCCCTTTAAAATTGTGTAAAAGAAGGCATTTTGTGCACTTTTTCTGTTTGTTTTATTTGTCTTACAATTGCCAAACTCATTAACTTTTATAAAATATATGTATGATGCTAGATGCTCTAAGACGTCTGTATGTCCACAATTTGTACATTAACATTTTGTTATATTATAGCAGTTTATGTAAGTTGGAAAAAATCCCATATTGCTTTTTAAACTGTCTTGTTAATAGCAAAAGGACTCAAGCAATGTTTCCTATCACTTACTGTATGTCAGCAGAGAGAAAAGAGTAGAGAGCAGGCATGAATGGATGCCAACCCAGAGATCCAGTGTTTATATAGACATAACTAATACATATATACGATATTAACTGCCCTCTTGTTCTCTGTACATTTTCCCTTCCAATTTCTTTGTACACTAAGACCAAATCTGGCCCTTCCTTTCAGAGTGCTATACGCTTCACGTGCGCACACATGGCTGAACAGTAGCTTGTTTGTGTTGCTGAATAATCCTTAATCAACAATCCAAACCAAAGCATAGTCTCTCATTATCCCAGGGAGCATGCCAGCTTGGCACACAGTGAACCCTGCCTGTCTGTTTTAAACAGGAACCTACTGAAACAGCACAGACGAGGCCCTGACGGCAGC
The DNA here is from genome assembly GCF_008729295.1 of Plectropomus leopardus. NCBI lineage: Eukaryota > Metazoa > Chordata > Actinopteri > Perciformes > Serranidae > Plectropomus > Plectropomus leopardus. The sequence goes on from NC_056473.1 coordinate 24,977,766, forward strand.
ACAGGCAATCTTGCACACACACAGACACATACACACTCATACATGTGCATAGGAGACAAACAGACAAAGGCAAAGATAAATCTGCATGAAAAGGGTGCACATGGGTGCAGAAGTACACAACAGTGCAAGCCAGAACATGCTCATATTGTCAAGGCAAGTAAAAGTCATAAAGAGTAACATAAATGGCAGTACACATGGACCGACTCACACATACACACCCATACGCACTGCATGCATCATTTGAATATAATAGTAGGGTATTGTGACAGAGATGAATAATGTACAGAGGAATTATTAGCTAAAGAGTTTAGGAGAGTGCGGGATACTGCAGAGAGCCATCTTTCTTTCATTAGGGAGTATAGAAACTGCAACACAGGCCCTAAGGGCATTAATTACACTGAGAGCGGGGTCTGTGTGGGCCCTACAGTAGGCACCACACATGGCATTGAGTAACACAGGCTGCAGATCCTCATTATTGGGGCTTTCCTCTTCAGACCTTTCATCACTCCCCATCATGCAATCCAGAGAGGGAATCCTGAGCTTGAATTGCTCACTAACCAATGAAAACATGTGTAGTTCTTTGTTTTTCTTTTGGTTTTTTTTGCCCTCATATCCCTCCTGGTCTTTGTTGCCTTATTTCCATGTGTGTTTGTTTCTATCACACACACACACACACGCGCACGCGCATACAAAGTTAAATTACTTGAGTGACGAGCTTCACAGCTCTGACTTCCTGCTACCCAGTGGGAGGAGCTGTCCATAACAGTGACAGACCTGACTTTTTAAAAATATTATTTCATATCAGGCCAGAAAGGTTAGAGGGAGATAGATGCTGTCAGAGAGTGATGGATGAGCCTCTTTTAAAAGGCCATCAGGGAAATAATAGACAGCCCAGCGAGCCTTGAAAGCAGCAAGCTAAGCCAGGACGATCTTTACTCGCCCTCTCATCTCCCGAACTGTCAGACTGAAAAATGTCAGCAATTAGAAAGTATGGTAATGAAGAGGTAGTTGCACGTTTGATCTGCTGTGTCCTGAGGTAGCTGTGGCGGCCGAGCTGGTCAGAGAGGGCAGCAAGCAACAGGAGAGGAAGTTTAGACTCAGGACAGATGGAGCCAGGGCTGAATCCAAAAAGGAGATGGATAGACTACTTAGATAGATTTTTAAACTGCATGACCCCTGTCACAGGAAGATTAGGTAAGCTGTTAGCTTTTGTTTACAGTCTTACTATTAATTTATGGCTTTGTTTCCAGTGTTGTGAATGTGAGTAATGGCAGCGTTGCTCTCCCTGCAGCTGGTATGTGGAACAATGTTGAAAACAAATGAGAAGCGTCTCCTGCTTCTCTGTTCCGCATCATGCAAAGGAGGAAACAAAGGTTTCGGATTGGTCGCACGATGTCATCGTTCGCGACCCATGATGTAATCGTGGAGACGTCTCCTGTTTTGGTGTGTGTTTGTGCACTCACCGCACTACAATCTGGGATCTTTCATTTAGTTGTCCATAAACAACACATTTACAGAGTTATATGTACAAAAGGCAGATATGAACATTTGCTTTGCTCTTTTCTTATTTACACAAATATGAGCTCATGCTTTCTTCTGGAGGATTAAAACCATATACGCACAAACATATAACAATACTGCACCAGCCACACTAATAAAGGCTCCAGTGGTTGACTTTCCAGTAAAGGCAGACATGGTCAAAGTCCAATAGAACAGGAGACCATGGAGGCTAAGAGGCAGCGTTTACTTGCTTTAAATGGCTTATTTGATTAAGACGTTTTGACTTTGTGCTTCATCTGACGCCAGACCTGGGACTTGTAATGGAGAATGAGTCAGAGCTGGAGAGAGAACATGAAGAAGTAAGAGATGGAAGGAGACGGAGAGAGAGATTGGGGGCTTCTTATTCAACACAAACACTGTCAGACAGGCAAACCATCGTCTAACCATATAGTTCTGCTTTTTATTTACTCATAGTAGCTCATAGTTTTAGGTCTAGGCTGCAATTTGCTCGAAGTTCATTTTCATGAATAAAAATGGGCAAGTGTGCATGTGCGCATATGTGTCTGGTTGGGGTTGGTATTTCTCAACACAAACACAATGACAGAAAAACCATAGAGTGACCGTACGGCTCTGCTTTTTATTTACTCATTACCCATAGTCTTAGCTCTGGCCCACAATTTGAATAAGTTAATTTCGATAAATGGCCCGCTGATTGTGCAGAAAGCAGAAGGGCAGCGAGGAGTAACGAAGGCGATCTGTCCTCGTTTTTCAAGCTGGTGATGATTCAAGCACGAGAGGAAAGTTCAGAATTCAGCAAAACGCGTGCTATTAAACAGTGACATCAGTGTGGTGAAACCATAACTCACTGGTTTTGAAAACATTGAGCTGGATCTGAGGGTGCTTTTCTAGTGGTTATTAAAGAGAGACAAATAGCAGAGCAGTGCTGTCCACACTCTCATGGAGAAAGGGGTCTCAGGGCTCACTGTTTATTTCCACTTTTTTTTTCTTTCAAAATCACTCCGCAGTGGAAACTGTGCTGCAGAAACACTCTATACTGCACCGGTAAAGCTTTAGAATTACCACAGCATGCAGATCCTTCTCTGTCAAGATAATCATTACTGGATTATCTGTAGGCTGTGTGTGTGTGTGTGTGTGTGTGTGTGTGTGTGTGTGGGTGGGTGGGGGGTTGATTTACCATGTGCTTCCTTGGCAAGGATGTATCTTGGACTATGTTAATGGTTGGGACCGTCTTTATTTGTGGGCGTGAGTGTGTTTTTTACAGCAGTGTGACTTCTTCATCTAAACACTGGGCGATTTGATTTAGTGCGCCCATAAGTCAGACCTTACTCACTTGGCTGCAGGTTGTTTTGACACCCTAACATGAAAACCTCTTCACCTCAGGGTTTGGGCAGTACACCAGGCAGAAATAACAAACTGGCGAAGCCATTAAAACATAAATTACCATAAAAATAGTTCAATTTCCCCCCATATGTATTTATAGCATGAGCGACACAAGAAATAGGAGTGTTTATATCTGCTCTGATACAAAGTATTTTGATCTCTGCTCTGGGATAAGGAGGGGAAGCAGAAGGAAAACAAAGTTTGGGATGGATACTGTGGTGTCGTGTGCCTTGCCAGTTGCCTCAACCACTGGCATGTCTGTCTCTGTCCCTCTGCCCAGAACAGCCATGTTAGTTTGTTCATCTCTCCAAACGAACAATTGGCACCACTGACTTGGGGAGCGGCGGGAAGGAGAGGAGGAAAAACATAGGGGCGCCTTGTGTGGGGGGCGGGGGAGCCGCGGCTGTGGGGGATTTTTTCCTTCAGCTCCATTTTCCTCCAGCACCACAGCTGATTGCTACCACATTGATGATGGTTAGTTAGCGGGAGAGTAGTGTATACTCTAGAGCCCGCTGGCCAGACTGGCTCTCGTCCCTGTGGCATCACGCCCCTGGCACCCCTTGCTGTCCTTCCGCCACCACAGCATCACTGTCTCATCCATCTCTCATCCCTCCTCGGGTCTTAATCCGTCACTCATTCCCCCTCGGGCCTTAATCCACGTCTCCACCAGGGACTTGGAAGAGTCTTCAGTAGTTTTTATTGATCTGCAATTGTCTTTTTAAAGTGTCCACAAAGCCAGTGGTTTACACTCAAGGAATGCAACTAATATTCTTTTGGATAAATCCATAAAGCCTCTTTTGTTACATGTATGCGTGATCCAAATCAATTGTTTTTCTTTATCCAACCTCAGATCCCTCCACTTTCCTATCGCGCCACACTCCCCCCGCCATCCCATCATATAATATGAGCTGCTTGCTATCAAAACTTCAGCAATATGTTTGACTCATTTTCCAGCCTCTCAGCTCGCCGTGTCTGTGTTTTGTAAAAGCAACAACATTACGCTCCTGTCTCCTGCAATTTAATCCAGAAATTTGGAAGCTGTAAAATCTAGTATGTGAGTCCAGCTTTATGATGGAACTAATTTCTGAAGTGTGCAGTAAACCAAACCAGATTCAAAATCACCCTTTTTGCCCCCGTGTGTGTCTCTTTTGTTTCTCTGTGGCATACGCATGTACACTTGTTTGGCCTTTTGTCTCTCACGGAAACCATTATTCTTATATATAAACACTGTAACAATATTATAACGTTTCCTTGACAATTTGACACAGCTGAACGGTCATAAGGACGTCATAGCAGCTTAAAAACACGACATCTGCATTTCCTTACAGCAACTTATTCACCTCTTCACACACAAGGCCCCTGACTCTTTATGAGCGAAATTTGAATAAACTTTCTCCCTCCCCAAACTCCTAGTTTTGCATATCAACCCAGCTGTAATATCTGTAATAACGCAGTGTTTTACTGAAGAAGGAAAAAAATTAGACTTTTTCCTAATGAGGCTGAAAAACCAACCATTTAGAGGTTTGGTTTTTGTGTACAGATACAGTACATACCATTCTGCTATGTGACATTTATGAGGAAGTTTACTGCAACAACAATCAAGGAACATTGTTAGCACCCAATTAGCACTGTGAAAGCACTTGGACCTGCTCTTTTTTCCTCGGCACTTCTAAACGTTCCCTTTGAAAAAAGGAAGGGCTTTCATTGCCATTCTCTCAAATGAACTTTAATTATGTGCCAGGATGTAGAATGATTTCTCATGAGCATCTCAGCGCTGCAGTTTAAATAAATTGTTTATCAAATTCAAATAAAAGAACAGATATGTGTTTGTAAGAATACATATTTTTTGATGGAGTAGATGTTTTTATAGTGGAGGTCATAACTGCCAAAGATGAGGAAAGTCTGGTAAAAACAGCTTTTCCTCTCGGAAACGAAAACACAAGCGAATGTTTATGGGCCACGGTTGAAGAAAAAGATCATGGTTTTTGGCTTGAGAACCCCACACTGCCCGTGACCACCGCTCTCTCTCGGTCTACACTTCCACCTCACTTTAGACATAGTTCACTTATATTAAAAACAACGGTGGCGATGAGTAGTGCGAGGAGAATAGTGGTGAGATCAGCGACTGTAATATATACAGAAATGTTTGCCAGCACTTGATGTAATACAGACTGCTTGTTTGAAGAGTAGAATTTGAACTTTAATCGGAAGATCTGCCATAAATCTAGCCAACGCCGGAGTGATATTTCTTTGATACAAAGGCGAAAGCACGGAGCTTGTTCGACAATATATCTCTCTGAGTTTAGGAATGCAAAGTGTCTCTTAATGTTCCCGGGACTTCATCCAACTCATGCTGAGAAGTTGGAGTGCTAAAGCGGGCACGATGGTGGAGGGTCCACATTATAATGGAAGGTGGCGGGGGACTTCGTCTGCTGCATTTGTTTTCTTTAAGGAGAGAAGTGGAGTAATGCACAGGATTTATCTTTGTTCCTGGGCTCATATGCTGAGCTATTATTAAAAATGAGGAACTCTGGTTACTAGTTCTACTGGGACTTTGAGGGAAGGAAATTATGATGAAATTGGGTCCAGGGCTGGCCGCAGATTGGACACTTTATTAAATGGACAAGTCCAGTAGATGTCCTGAAATGGATTGCTGTAAGGAGGTATTTCCTGCAGGCGGACAGACTGCTTAAAGTGAATGATGTGGCGGGCTTTAACGGCCATGACAGGCTTCTCCACTTTTCTGTATCTTAAGACTGCTAAAGCCTGCAGTTATCTTGCTGTTTTCCATGTACTCAACAGGCTCAATTGGCTGCCAGTTTAAACCACACTATACTTCAATTTACAGCCCTCATTAAGAAGCAGAGGCTTGTTTTTCCCACATTAATATTTCTAAATCCCCTCTGGTACTGCAGCTTTTCGTCTTTTCAGCTCCTCAAGAGGCCGCAACTTATTATTATTTGCCTTGTCAATGAAATGTGTTGACTATTTTTCTGATGAACGGATTGATCGTTTAGTCTATAAAATGTAATAAATTTCCAAAAGAGGCCCATAGCAATTTCCCAGTGTGTGAGGTTATGCCTTCAGATTTATTTTTTTGTGTAACCAGCAGACCCAAAAAAATTCAATTTACAATCGCATAAAATGGAGAAAAACAGCATACTTAGAGAATGTTATTTATATGTGCATAATAAATGACTCAAACAATTATCCAATGAAACTTGAATCTTACATTCCCCTTGGATATTTTGAAGCTTTATTTTCTGACGCCTATTATAATTTTTTCTAGCTTTATTTTAATTTCTTGTTTTTTGTGTAGCTTGTGTTCTTTAGTATCTCTTGATCTCGGGTTTTTCTTGAGAAAGAGATCTTATTCTCAGTGAGATTGCTATATTAAAAAAAAGATTAAAAAAATGTAGCTGATTAATTTTTTATTGACAGACAAATCAATGAGTAGTTTCAACACTGATTGAAAACACTGTTTTTTTTTTCATTTCTTGTTCCTCCTTTTTTATTTACACTCTGATTCATGGTGTGTGTTATGTTGTCTGTCTGCCCTCCAACTTCTTCTTCTTCTTCTTCACGCTCTGGTAGAAAGTGATTAGACAATGTCAGGCGTCACTGATTATTTGGGCTCTGAGGCTTCTTCTTTCTCAACAAAAGTTACTGGTTCTCCAAAACTCATGGCAGAATGAAGAGGCTTTATCCCTGCTTTTGTTTAAACCCATTTGGCTTCACTGATTGACGAATGTTGCTTTACAGATGTGTCTCTGCATTTTAGTAAGCGAGCGTATAAGAGGAAATCTGGAGCAAAGAATGGCGGGACGTATAGTGCTCCTGCTGTGTATGTGTTTGTGCTTTTGGGAGTATACATATGGTCCAGTAGATGTGATTGTATGTGTCTGTATCCGCGTCTTGGCCCTGGGGCAGCCTGAGCGAGGACATGATTGATGACTTGTGTACTGCGGTGAAAGTCTTTTAAATGAAAGCAAAATGGAGTTCAGAACGAATGACTTCATCAGACCTGCTCAGCTCAATGTGAGGTTAATGAAATGTGGCAAACTCTTCTCTTTTGGCTCAGACCATGCGATTTATTCCACAATAAGGTCTCTGCTCGACCGTGTCAGTGCACTCAGCTGCCATCATTGTGAGTGAACAGACACTGAATGATCTGCTGCAACTGAGCTCATTGTGGTGCCATTAAGAGAGTGTGGTCATGCTTTGTCTGCATGCAGTGCTTTACAGGGACATCAGTCTAGTGTCAGAACTGTCCTCACCAAAAAAATACTGTTGTGTGTTCAGTAGATGTGGTACTAAAAAAGGCACCGGTATGTTATCAGTTATCAAAAAGTACATAGCGTTCATAAGTACATGGTGCAAGTGCATGTCGGGCGTGTCCATCTCCACTTTTGCCAGCTAAACGGCACATAATCAGGATGCAAAGTAAGGCACCGGGGCAAAGGGGTTGTATTTAATCCCTTAATTAATCATTGGTGTGTTTTGTGCCTAATATGAGCTCAGCCAGTCAGAGGGTGATCTCACATTTCCTTGGTGCCTGCACCTGGTGCAATGCTATTTACATGGTGGATTATGCAAATTGGAGCTGCTGAGAGTAATGCAGTAAGAACAGTAATGTCCCTGCAGCAAATATTATTTGACGTGTAAACAGCAAATAAAAACTGTAGTTATGAACTTGACAGAATATATAACTACGGAGTCTGTGCGTCCCTGTGTGTGTAAAAAAGCAGAGGGTCCACGTGAGGTGAAACTGCTACGTGGGTACGTTTATCTGAATAATGTACCCTTTAAGTAGTAGGAAAATTCTGCATTATTGACAAAACTGAATTTTTGTTTGTCATTTTTGCAGTCGATTTCTGCTGCCTCAAATTCCGCCAACAATGCATCATTTTAAGACGCACATGCCCATGTTTGCAAAAATGGACACAAGAACATTTGCTACTTACGCAGCGTGAGTGCTGGCCTTGAAAATGACAATTGCGTAAATTTGCAACTAGCAATTACAATTGTGTTGCTCCCCGTTTTGTGCCAGCTGTTTAGGACCACATGATTTTTGTTTTTTAGATCTGCAAATGCTATTGTTGTCTTTGGTTGGTTGGTTGGTCGTTGGTTTGTATCAGTTTGAGAAGCAGAATTGTCAGGTCAAGTCAATTTTATTTATAAAGCCCATTATCACAAAACCCAGTTTGCCTCAGAGGGCTTTACAGCATATGACATCCCTCTGTCCTTAGACCCTCTCATCGCCTAAGGAAAAACTCCCCACAAAAACCCGGGGGGAATAAATGGAAGTAACCTCAGGAAGAGCAGCTGAGAAAGGAATCCCTCTTCCAGGACGGACAGACATGCAATAGATGTTGTAAATAACAAATAATTTACAACAATGACAAAAAAGAAAGAAAGAGAAAGGGGAAAAGAGAGGGAGAGAGGGGGAGAGATGCACAGCAATAATGGTAACAATAGCATGTCATATTACAATAGTGATCGGTGTAAAATTACTAGATGCACTCTATGATAGCATGTGACATTACGTGCAAATATTGTGTGTGTTGATGTGTTGAGTCCCATGCGTATATATTGATAGTGGAGGCATGACGCATAATAACGACAGTAGAAGGTAGTGTCAAGCAGGATCCACAACACAGGTGCAGCTTCATCGAGTTGTAACATCACTACCTCAAGGCCATGTGGTTAGAAAATCCTTATCTTTAAGACACATTACTGTTTTTCCATCCCATCACCTACCTAGTTCTAGTCAGTCCCGCTAACCTGGCCTACAGCTGTAAATCAACCCCTTAAGTGTTAAATAAAACAAGAACAGCAGAGTTGAGAGTCAAAACTGTGCTTGGCAACAAAATCTGAAGTTTGCTGTCATAGCTTTTGCACACATGACCACTATAATTTACACAGAAATGATTTGGCTTTGACAGACTGCTTGTCTCAATGTTATCTTTTGCTTATCTTAACTTCTGGGGAATGCAGAGGCCTCCCTGCAGAATTATTCTGATCAGATATGGAAATTCATTCCCCGCATTACCCCATGCATCTTCCCTCCAACCACGCACACTGCTGGCAATGCTTAATTAGATTACACAGTGGCAATATGATTGTTTTTGTCTTCTTCCTAATGATGATAAGAGCTGTTGTACTGTTTCTGAGTTTTTTCTAAGATAAAGGATATATCAGTGAGTAGCCCAAACCTTATGTAGTATATGGCGTACTACCCTCTCCGGTAATGTGTTAATTGTGTGCATTCATGTGATTCAAGGACTGTTGGCCTGCGTGCATGTGTGTGTATGCTCTCTCAGGTGTCTAATAATTTGGTAATGGTTCTTTTACCCCCGTCAGGAATGGAGTAATGAACTCAATCAGGTGTATGTAACACCACCCTCCCACCTGCTCTGAACCTGCTGGGACAGGGGCTCGAGGAACGCACAGGAAGCTGATTGAACCTCAGGGGTCCTCATTTGCGTACTCAGACCTTCCTGAACCGCCTCAGGTGAGCACAGCGCTCTGTTTGATCGGCAACTCACTGTCCATGCTGGCCCAAGCTCAAACAGTTTTTGTGAGGCGAAGTGTGACTTTTGGATTATTTATTATGTGTTTATGAGCATGCATTTGCATTTTTGCGGATGTGGGTGTACTTGATAAGCATGCTCCTGCTGGAGAGGTTAGAAGAGCCTGCACTGTATTCCTAGACAGAGTCCAAGACAGAAGTTGGATGGCCAAGTTTTCTCACCTTACTGTTGAATGTACATAGATGAATCGTCAGCTGTGGTTTTGAATGGTCTCTGTGTATACTGAAGCGTGTGTGTGTGTGTGTGTGTGTGTGTGTGTGTGTGTGTGTGTGTGTGTGTGTGTGTGTGTGTGTGTGCGTGCGTGCGTGCGTGCGTGCGTGCGTGCGTGCGTGCGTGCGTGCGTGCGTGCGTGCGTGCGTGCGTGCGTGCGTGCGTGCGTGTGTAATAACAGAGCCTTGGCCTGAGATGGGAAGCTTTGTTGGGCCTCTCCGCTCCTCATAATTCCAAGAGTGATACAGTATGCAAGTATGTGGTGTGTCTCATATTGCCTCTACATATTGCATCTGTGTTTGTGAGCTGCAGTTTTTGGGTGTTTGCTTGCCCAGAGCTCTTTTTACGACATTTTTGGCACACAGAGATAAATCAAGAGTCAAGAAATGGCTGAAATGATAGAGTTTGGGGATTTACAATCTGATCTAAAACAGAGCAAAGAAGAATCTAAGATAAGTCCCTGAGAGAGACTGAGAAAAAGTCACAGCCAGACCGGCAGACGGATCCTCTGTCACTGTCTCCAGTGGGCGGCCGACTTCATTTAGACTTGACTGTATGCTCCTTTTACCCTAAACAGGTTCTTTGCATGAAGCAGGCCACAATGAGGAGACTGTATGTGTCCAGGGGTGTGAAAACATTCCTGTTATCACTATGGAAAACTCTCCCAGCTGTCATCAGATGTGGGGAAATATTATGAGTCCGTCTGCCGGCAAGTGTGTGTTACTCTGGGACAATCCTGCTATGTTTATTTTCTGAAACAGTAGACGTTTAGCTTCCACATCACACAGACCAGGATCCCTTAGCCACAGCGCCGACCTCACTACTGTTTCCGCATGTGGATGAGTTTGGGGAAAGCGAGGGGAGTGTGTGTGTGTGTGTGTGTGTGTGTGTGTGTGTGTGTGTGTGTGTGTGTGTGTGTGTGTGTGTGTGTGTGTGTGTGTGTGTGTGTGATGGAGAGGGAGAAAAAAGTGAAGGTTTTGTTTTCACTGGGGTGTGTATGAAGCAGAGGGGAATGACTTTCAGGATTAGCAGGGGATCAGAAGAGGATGAATATAATTACAACAACATGGAAAACCTAATGTTAAAACCACAAAATTGACAAGATTGCTGTTGTTTGTTTAGTCTAAACCAGCTGAGGAATCAGTCACTGTATACGCTCCACGTTCTGTCCTTGCAGGCAACAGATTGCATTCATAAAGAAGTCATAAGTAAGCGGACGGTTGATATTCTCACAGCGTATACTTCTCCTCATGTAGATTTGATTACTTTCCATTGTTTACTTCAGAGGTTTCACCCACAGTCGCTTTTCAGAGATTTGTTAGGTTTAAAATAATACAATCAACAAACAATACCATGGCTGTTTACTTATATGATCAATATTTAAAATGTCGACAAAGTGATCTGGACACATAGTGAACTGACTTCCCAGCCCGGGACTTTGATTGTAAAGCCTTTTTTTTAATTTGCTCATCTGTTGTCATGGAATTTTCCTTTGTTAGGCTCAATTTGATAGATCAAAGGGACAGTAGATGGAGTCCGTCCAGCCTCAGTATTTAGAAGATTAATGGTAGACAGAGGGAAAGTGGTTATGGATATGCTCTGTAATTGTTAAATGATGATTTTTCTGAAAAAAAAAAGGGGAAAGATAGTGGAAAATCAAATGTCAGAAACACAGCCTCTCTTGGTTACTGTCCCCGCTTTGTTGATATTGGGGCTTTGTGGTGAAGGATGGCGTCAGCACCAAGCAGCAGTGCTGTTCTCTGGCCCCGGCGTTCGGGTGATCTATCTGGTCCCATCAAAACAAAACAACACTGTCGACTTCCCCATGCACACATGGAAAGCATTGGGCCACACTCGGTGGCAACACACACACACACACACACACACAAGGACATACACATAAAAACAGAGAGAAAAAGGTAAACGGAGCTTCCAGATGACTATCCGCCCCGGGTTCTCAGGTTACAGGAATAAATTTTCCAAAGCAGCATTTTCATCTTAGATTTTCCTCTCTATGGTTTCGTCGCTCTTAGGAGACCTGTCACATGTTTCCACCAGGCTGCGGAGTTACTATAGGTCAGTCAACATTTTCAAAGAGATGATGCTTAAATAAGCTCTTTCTGCTTTCTTTCACCTTTTTTTGCAGCCTTTGGACCCCAGATAACAGTCTGACCTCACAGATGCTTATCTTCATAATGTCCGCACACCTTTAACACCCCTTCACACACTGCGTCCTCTGTGATGAATGTCACATGTTTATTGGTTGCAGCATGTGACTATGCTCAGAATTCCTACTTCTTCCCTGTAACTAAGTGAACTAATCAATCGTTGTGAAGTTTTTACTTCTCAGTGACACAACTGCAGACATTACTTTTTCAATAGTTTTGTCATTTTTAAATAACTATTCAGTAGGCCCACCCATTTGCATGATTATAGAAGAGAATCATTTCTACATGGGGAAAGGTATTTGTTTTAGGAAATATTTTCAAGGGGATAAACTGCAGATAAAAAATTTTTTTTTTTCATGCACAGGTCAATTTTGAGATTTTGGGCTGTTTTGCGTCTAGAACATGTCTTCAGACTAGTTCAAAGAAAACCTCCGAAGTACACACTTAGGTATTTATTTTAGTACAGATTTCTGTTTGGGAAATGTGTGCAAAAAGTGCAACTTTAATAAGATAATACATAATTTGCATAGTTTTATATGCAAATGAGGCATACACATTTATATTAGTGTGATTTATATAACATTTCAATCCTAAAAACATGGTTAATAGCCATTTTTTAATGGCTGTTGACAGCATTTTCAGACTTATTTAGTGCTAAAAAGAGATACCAAAACTTCCCTAAAAACCCTTCACACTATATTTCAACAAAATAAAACTAGAATTTTAACTTGATTTCATCCTTCAACATTTAGATTTCCTGAAAATGCACGTAAATTAGGGCATAATTAGAGATATGCCACTTCTGCACATTTGAAGATACAATTTCTGAAAACTATAAAAAACAGTTGTCTCAGTGTAAGTAATCAACTGAGGATGTTCCATGGTGATATCTATTAGTCAAAATCTATACCTGATTCACCTTTAGTATCCCCCTCAGTGAAAAGAAAAAAAAAAATCAGGCGTGAACAGGTTAATGATCTGCTGTACTGTATGTGGAGCCCGGTGCCCTCAAACCAAACAAAGGCTCAGTCTCAGTGTTGACGCAGTAGATCCTGAACCTTTATGAGTGTGCTGAAAGGCCTGCTGGTGGGAGGGCATACAGATGGATGGTGGTCAGCAGAGGCTACTGGGCAGATGACAGCGGGCCCTCCTGTGGGAAGTGAGGAGTAATAATGAGAGCTACAGATGAGACGGCCTTTGAAGGGAGAGGGCGTGACCTCGCTGTGTAAGCTAGGGCAATGGGTGACAGATGCCATGAAAAGCACTACGGTTTCTGGTAGAATATGCATTTAAAAGACTGATACATGCAGTGTGTCAGTGTCTGTTCTCATGTTGTGTTGTTCTCTATTTGGTCTCAATTTGTATTACCTTTGTTTCGTTCAGCTTTTCCTTCCTAAACTAAGTATTCAGCTCATCTGAACTTTCCCTGCACCATGCACTAGCTTGTTGTGTCATGCTATGTTATGTTATGTATGTAGCACTTGTAATTATTCAAGCATGCATGCACCATAACACTGACAAACAAACACACATACATCTCCTAACTTACCTCCAGCCATGGCTCAGTCACAGTGAAGTTCATCTGGACTGTCCTTTTGGAGTCAGAGCAAAAAGACTAACCACTTTCACTTACATATACATCATGTGCTGCCTAACACAACGCCTCGGGGACAGAAAATTAGGCAGCTGTCCTGACAAATCTCACTGAGTGGGTGTGTTAGTTTATTCTTTTCAAGTCCACACTCCCACCATTATTCATCTGTCTCCTTTTCTCCTCTTGATTTCCTTTTAATATGACTCCTAGAAAAACACCTGATTGCACAGAAATTCTATATTCAAGCAGCCAGTAGTTCGCCAAAGCATCTCGATATTCAATCCCAGCTCCTTGTAATTGTTCAGCTATCCAAAGTCTTTTTGCCTCCTCCAAATCAAGTGCCCATCCCTGTGATCACAGCCAGCGTCTTAACAGTATCCATGTGTCCTGAGCAGCACTCTGCGGCTGCATGTTCACATACACTCAAAGTGTGTATGCACACTCTACACACACTTGGAGTCATTAGGATGGAATCACCACAGGTCTTTAAAAAGTTGGCTACCGAGCCGGTAACAGGAAAAATGCCCAGAGCGCTCAAAGAGGACCAAGTTTTGTTAACGGCATGTCTAATACCTTTTCATTTATCTTCATGAAAAACTTCATCTGACACACATACTGAGACTTAATACGTTACTAAATGATGGTTGTTATTATATTCATCAACAAAACATCTTGGAATCCATCAGTGTTTAATCTGATGATTATAATGGGGTGAAAATTTGATCCAGTAATAAATCAGAATTTCAAAGATGCAGAGGAAAATCTGACACAACGCAACCTTTTTCCTTGAGGGACTGAAAACGCTCATTTACATTGTTTTCTTATTTTTCTCCCGACTTTCTATAACCAGGGGATACCAGGGGATAGAGGGATGATGATTTCCTTTGAGTTGTGGCAGAAAAGAAAATCTGAGTGTGTGTGGGGGAATTTCACAACACAGATTAAAACAGATTTAAACCTGTGTGTTTTTCAGTGAAACTTAAATTGCCCTAACCAAATGTGTTTGGAGAACGGCTCTAATCACCAATTAAAAAGCCAATGGATCTTCTCAGGTTAAAGGTGTGTGACAAAAATGTGTTTCTAATCTTGCTTGGTCATGTAGAAAGTGACAGAGCACCACAATTGATAGTTTAATCCAATTATTTACTGGAGTTTGCATATTATTAGAGTGAGTTTGTGTGTCTTTCCCCCTCCGTCCTCGGCAGTTATTATGTCCATATGTTGTAGATTAGATTCCTGGGGGAGGAGATGGGATGACTTTAAAAGGTTGACACAAGAGGAACTTTTACCTTACTTTAACAGCCTCGTTTACATGCCTGCCTTAAGAAATTGTTTGTTTAATCTGTTGTAATTGCCTTTAACTGTTCCTGCCAAGTGTGAGAGAGGGCTCTGTGGGCTGTAAACCTATAGCTTGGTCTGTCTCTGGATGTTTTGCCTGTGGCTGAACTCTTTAAAGGCCTTGGTTTCTTTTAGGGAAACAATGTAGCTACCCATAAAGTTTTGCAAACTACTGATAGAGACAAAAACATCCAGCAAAAAGCTAGAGGTCCAAAAGAATGTTACCACTATATTCTGACAGTTTATTTTGAGCAGTCAGTATTATATGCCAGATTTCTGTTAATGCTGCCATTAACTTAAAAAGAAATTAGTGTTGAAGTGCCTCTGATTTCGGTGTGTTTGACTGCAGTTACATCACACTTCACTTCACCACTGTGCTCCATCATCTGAAACCCTTTCCGTATATTATTTGTAGTGCCACTGATGAATGAGCTCCTTTATTCATTATTACACTTAACAGATGCCTAATATATTGCTATACACACATTAATTTGACAAATTTTTTCTACAGACGTTGTTTAATACTTTGAAAAATACATTGATATACATTAAACACAAAAGCCAAATGATACAGTTACATTAGCAAATGAGATAGCCATGATTTGGAAAATGAAAGAGACATTTATGATTTGTTTTATTTATTTATTTACAAAGGACTGGTTCCAGTGGGTCAATTCAGAAATAAATTAATTAACTATGACTGTTTTTAACTTTTTTAAACATTTTATTTCATTTTTAAAATGTTTAGAAAAAATATTTTGTAGTACTATATTTACTATGATTAATATTTTACATTTTAAATTGATTCGTTTTATGTCTTTATTTATATACTCAGATCTCGCTTTAAAATAAGATCTCAATCTCAATGGGTCCCACTTGATTAAATAAAGGTTTATATTTAAGCTTATTTTAAGTTAATGACATAAACAAATATCACTAATATTTTCAAGACCACTTTCAAGAAAAAAAAACCACTTAAAAAACTGACTTTTTAAACCATTTTTTTAAAATGAAAATCCTCCTTTTATAGAGTTTGCATTAAGGAGAACAAAACGCAATGTACACTTTTTCCAGTACATTTTGACCCACACGTGTACACACGCACACACTTCCTGCTGGGTAAATATTCATGGTCATTCCAGTAAATTCTAATGTTATTTATCCTTTCTCTTTGCATTAATTTCACTTAAATTTCTGGCAATTAGCACCTTTTAGTGTCAGTGTGTTTTTATCACCTCGAAGAAAAGATCCAGGACTCAGAGCTCAGGCCTGTGTGGGAGCCTGACGGAAAATGACCCAGTGTGCCACAAAAAACACAGAATATCAAATGGAAAGACTTTCTTGTTTTCCTTTTCACGTGTCTCTCCTTTCTTTTATTTCTCCTTTACTCCATTGCTTTTATGCTATTTCGTTTTTGAACATGTTTCTGGCAGCGGCCTGCTTGCTGACTGGAACAGATGTTGTGCTTGGATTGTAGTGGCATTGTTCTGGTGTGACTGTGTGTGAGCACATTCAGCGGTTTGGTGAAAGTGAGTCTTCTTCCCTTACGGTTTCTCCTCCTTGTGATTAGGACCAAAAGGGCAGAGGTGGTATCCAGCCCACCCTGTCTGTCTTCCTGTGTCTGTGGCAGGACCCAACTCCAGACTGTGGATTGTGCCATGTGTGGGATGTGCCTGCCTGAGCAAACACCTCCTGGCCAAATCACAGTGTACTGTATGGTCAGGAGATGATGGTCAGTTGACTCTTTGATCATCGACTTATCTGGGATGCAGATGTTCCCTGAACAAGAAATGAATCTCATCTGTTCCCTTTCAAAAGACAGAATAGACACCATCTGATACTAAAAATAAAAACAATTTTGATGATTCAGTGAGACAATTCCTTTCTGTTAATGCCATGTCACACAGTTTCACTGATTGCAGTGGCTCCCTTCCAGGTCACATGCCGCATGATATTTTTTGTGTTGCGATAGATATGTCTGTGGTCATATTATGAAGCAACATTACACTTTTTTCTGGTATAATAGTCTGTTAAATGACTTGGTAGGATTTAAAGCAATAGTTCGTCATTTTCAGAAGGACGACTGTTTGCTTTCTGGCAGAGAGTTAAATGAGAGGAACAGTACCACTTTCATGTCTGCACACTAAATATGAAGGCAGCACCTCTGAAGCATACTCATGAATTATTATTATATCCCATTTGGTTAAATTGCAGTGTAAAAACAACAAGTTGTGATTTTCGAGGGGCTATGTGCTGGACTATTTCTTGGCCAGGAAAAAAATGCATTTGCCAGGTAACCAGCACACACTGCAGGAAGTTACTGTCATTTTTACACGTTTTACTTTTTTTTTTTGGAAAATGAAAATATAACATTTTAATAATTAGTGACCTTTGGGGGTGTTGGTAGGTGGATTTAGTTACAGGTGGAAAGGGCTAGCTGCTTCCCTCTTTTTTCCAGTCTTTATGCCAAGCTATGCTAACTGGCTGCTGACTGCAGCTCCATATTTACCTTACAAAACACGAGAGTGGTATCAGTCTTCTCATCTGGCACTGCAAAACAAAACGTGTCCCATTTTTTTTAGACTATTTCTTTTAAATGTAGAAGAAGAGAGACAATAAGGCAAAGATGAAGAACATGCTTGGAAATATCGTAGTGAGTTAAACACTCTACAACACTACAGAGACAGCAACAATGATGGTAAAATAATCGTTTATAATCCATCATTCTGTATTTCTGTGTTTGCACTTTATTATTGTATGCAGACTGTCAGTCTGTCCCTGATTAGAGCACAGTTTGTATACCATGCAACATCCCCTGTGCTTTAACTGCAGTCGGACAGACCACAGACTATACAGTGCACTATGTGTGGTCTATAGAAATCTGATTAGTTGTACATTTTACTGTAAACTATGAGAGACTCATAATCAAACCCTGAGGGCTCCGATATGAGCGCAGCGAGCCTGTCAGCTTTGATTGACAATGTGAAGTGCCAGTCTTTAAGGGTAATGATAGGACCAGTTAGCTTATTGGCAGAGTGGTTGGGTGATAGCGAGAGTCTGAAGGGTACGTAGTTTAGTCTGAGCATACTGTAAGATCCTTCTGTTAGATTTATTAGCAGCAGATAAGGCTGATAGCCATCCGCAGCCACGCTCATTTCGCTCAGCCAGCCAACGCTGATCTGCTGCCAAAGCACACAGAATGATACATTCCTTAATGTGTCTGGCGAGAGAGAGAGAGAGAGAGAGAGAGAGCATGTGATTTGTGGGGGTCATAGTATGGATTTTTTTTTTTATAAATCTGTTTCTGCTTAATGTTCTTAAAACAACTTTAACTTCTTTTTGTTCCACCACACATCTCTATTCTCAGGTTTAACCCTTTGAAACCTGAACAAATTCATTTCTTTAAAAAACCTGGGGAGAAGACAATTAGCAACTTAACAACAAATTAGTAAAAAGGTAAAAGAAATGACCTGAAAATAATCACAAAGTAAAATAAAATAGAAAAGTAAGAAAACAAAAACAAACCAGAAAATGACCCAGAAAAACGCAAAATGAAACTATAAATGGTTTTTTCCTGCAGTGTAATTTTAAATATATTTTTAAAGTGATCATGAATACAGTTTTCTATACATTCTTACTTAGTTTTTGATAATTTTATGGTAATTCTAGTCATTTAAATTTTCATGTCATTTTCTTCATCACCTTTTACTTATTTCTTGATGTTTATGGAGCGTTTCTTGCCAGGTTTGTCATTGCCTTTTTCCCCATGTTTTTGAAAGAAATCAAACCAATTTGCTTAGGTTTCAAAGGGTTAAATAGCTTGTGAGAGGCGCCTGAACACAGCACAAAATAACTGCTATCAAACTAGGTTTTTAAGGGTTAAATGTAAAGCATCCACTACTGGTGTGTGTGTGTGTGTGTGTGTGTGTGTCTCTGTCTGTCCACGGAGAGACAAATAAACTATACCTCATTATCCTACAAGCCTGAACCTTTATGGGGAAGAGGAGAGGAAGCTGTGAGCGAGAAGAGGAGAGCCATGATAGCATTTTAATCACAGCTAATAGTGTGGCTGCTAATGAGACTGGGAGTCTGTGAAACAGCCTCCTGAGATCATGGGAGGTGACATGCTGCAGTACCCAGACACACACACACACACACACACACACACATGCACACCCACACCCACACACACACTACATTAATTGCTTTCTGCATTACAAGAAAACGGTAATGTGGGAAGTTAATGAGGAAAATCCTACACATGTGTCACCTGCAAACACCTGACACTTTGCACAAACCAACTCACATACACAATTACAAACACTCATGCACACTCACATCAAGTAATTGGCCTGTTAGAGTGGAATCACTGGGCGGTGGTCTGCAGCTCGCTGTGTGTCTGCTCTCTGCTGGACAGATATGCTATGATGTGATGCATACAGAGCAGGTAGTGACCCTCTCTGCTGTCTCCCTTCTCTCTCAGCTCCTCTTTATTTTCTAAATATAGCCAAAGGCATTCATAAATGTCAGCCTGGCCCTTCATCTCAGCAACCAGGCTGAAACCAGTCAAATAAAGATACATTCAAGGCCTTGCTGTCTTGTCTTGTTCCAGGTTAGTTAGATATTCTTGGATTTAAAGCCCTTTCCTTTTGTCCGATGGGAACATGGGATTTGGTCATAAACTGTCCTCTACGACGATGTTCGTATCAAAAAGCCGAATGAACTTTCTGCCTCAGTAAACTTTATCCCAAACATGCAGTATAGATTTACACATTTTCCAACATCTGCGTCGCAAGTTGTGTTTTCAATTTCAAAAAATAAAAAGGCCATGCATTTAATTTCATGTGCTATTTAGTGGCACAGAAACCACTCAGACTGCACTGTGTTTTTAATCCCCCCTGGGCTTGCTGTCTCTTCTGCATATTGTTGAAGTGGAGTAAGTAACATAATACTAGAATAAAAGAACGCTGTGGATGTTTTTGATAGGCTGCTTTTAGAAAAAAGTGACTGTCATTGCTGCAGCTTTGGGCAAATATTGACGTAAATGAAAGTTTGTTTTTTTTTGGCTACTCAAGTAGGCAAGATGTTGAAACGGTGGGAACGGATCACAGTGTATACATTTGTATTGGCAAACCTATCTATGACATTTGAATAAGTAGCTAGTTTATAGACCTTGTAAGTGAGTGCTCAACTTACTATTGGTTATTTTATTGCTTTTGGTTTAAAAATGCTCCCCCAAGCTCCAGCCTTATCCCCCCACTGGCACTTGACCACACGATATTCCTGTCTGTGTGTGTGTTGATGTGTTAGGGAGTGAAACAACGAGGAAAATGGTGGGAAAGTGGATTATCACTGATAGGGATAAACCACTTCTTTCATCTGTCCTTCTTTCAGTGTGGGCTGTTAACAAAAGTTTCCAACCACACAAAGTTTCTGATGCTATTTTTGCGGTGAAGTTGGAACCGGAGCCATATAATCTGAATATTGGGTATTAGATACACATAAAACAATACAAGTTGGAACCCCTGAGTTTTTTTTTTTTTCCTCTAATGGATATGGTTGGCGGTGGGACAGAGCACAGCTGGGAGGGCTTTAAAAGTGGGCATTTAACAATACTGCCTGAGACACTTTCTCCGCTCCCTCCAAAAAGGTTTTCATTAGCCTGTTCTGGAAAAATGTGGCAAATCGGCTTTGACAAATTTGCTAGGTCAGAGTATCATGCTTTTGTTAAGCCCACTGGAAACTATCACGGACCCTTAACCGTATGTAGTTTAACATCTATTATCATTTTTTTAAAGTATGTCTGAGCCTCTTGGAAGCTTAGAAGGGAAAAACAAAGATTATGGACCTCACTACCATCATTTGTCTGTAGGTTTTCTCTTTAAAAGTGTCACCCAATTTAGAAAAATACCATTTGTCATTAAGGTTTTAAATCTGTAAGCTTTTAAAATGTGTTTTACTGAATAGCTCCTACTTGATGAGTGACCGCTAAACATACAACACATTTACATAACAGCTTTTTTTTATAACCTGAGAAGTCTGCCATGACAAACTCCCAAGCACACACAACAGGGGAGAGGATTTATTAGGATTAATTGGCCTTGCTAATGGCCACACTACATGTGATGCACTTAATGTGAGGATGTGGGCCGCTCAGGCAGAGAGCAGGACCACCATTGATACACCACCTCCCAGCGCTTCGACTTCCTGTGAGAATAAGATGAACTGAAGGAGGGAGATGCTGTATGCGTGAGATGAGAAGTGGGAATTTTGTCTAATATTGGTGACGTTCAGTACAGAAAAGCTGCTGGTTCCATAGTTCTTGTCTCCCACATCAAATTCCCATTTTATCATTTTCTTTTAATGCTATCCGAAATGATTCTCAACATAGAAAAACAGGAGTCTCTGAAATACTTGTAGTTTAGGATACATTCACAATAAATGAAGTTTAAATTCATCATCTTGATTAACTGATCATTTGTGTGGTCTATAACATTGTTTTGCCTCCAAAACCATCTAGAAAAAATCTCAAAATCTTTACATTAAAAAAATGGAAACAGTTATTTGAAAAAAACATCTTTTCAGCCTTTTAGATAGTATGAGTAACATGCCTTCAAAAGTATGAACAGATTGCAGGGCATCATGAAAGTGTGCAGCAAAATTACAGGCACAACCTTGAATGATCTTTATATGAACAAGGTTAGGACCATAAAGCAAGTCCAGTAAATCCTGGCTGACCCCACTGACCCCCCTGTGCGAAGAGTTCAAGCTTCTGTCTGACTGCAGATGCAATCTGCCAAGATGCAGGAGCAGTAGACTTGACATTTGACATGTACGTTTTTTTTAAAACTTTTTTTCCCACCTGCCTGTGGGTCAGGTATGTACTACAAACAACAAGAGGAGACTATTCTTAATTTCCCAAACAACCACATTTTATCCACCTTGCTCCGAAACTTGTATGCAATACAGCACATAGTCGGCGATTTGCTCATATCCCTTTAACACGACTCAATTTAACTCCTGTCTCCAGAAAATTTTAAATGCTATTTTGCACTTGAGCCCATTAACTTTATCTTTACCTACTGCCATTTTCTCGTAAGTGCTGAATTGGTGCTTCGCAGGTGCACAGATGCGAGAAGGCTCACTCCTTAGGTACTCACATTGTTAGCTCTGGATGCAAATTATGTTTTTATTTATTTTTTAAGACTTAAGCCCAATCAGGCAAACAATAGATTTACCAGTCAGATGCAGCATTTTACTTGCCCTGGGCAAATGGGCAATCATTATTGTTGAGCTCTGCATTTGTCCCTGCTGTATTAACCTTATAAATGCTAGATGTGGTCTTTATCATATTGTTACTTATTCTACATTAATTATTGTTTATTGTTTGTCTTTTGGTTATGTTATGGCTATACAACACATTGCCCTGCAAGGATAAAATAGATCCTTAAAAAATCATTTAAATCATTTAGCTTTACTTGGAAATACTTGAGTTGTCATTCGACAATGTCTGTGCAAAACGCCTTTTAACTCTGGAGCCCTGAATACCTTAAATACTGTAACTTTAACATTTCCCATTTTTGTAAACCAATTTAAATGATTATTATGCAGCCAACCACACGCATGCTCTGAAACAAAGCAAGAAAAGAGGGAGAGAGATGGAGCGTGAATGAGAGAGAGAGCATTTCAAGCACAAGAAAGAGAGGGAGAAAGAAAAAGTGAGTGAGAGAGAGTTCAAACTGACATCTACACTCCCTGATGAGTAAAGCAGTAATGGCAGCAGGAAAGGAAAACGTGTAGGACACACACACACACACACACACACATGCACATGCACGCGCACACACACAAACACACACACACAGAGTCCATTCTGCATGACAGAAATGCCACCAGTTACGCAGAGGCTCCTGTATCAGACTCAATAATCCCTCTAAATGTTAATGTCACATTCACATCATTCATCACTGGTGTCTGTGATTCTGTGTATATTCGTCATGTAACGCAGGCTGTGGTCCAGACAGGGGATATGTGGGGGAGAGAAGACTCAAGGATGGGTTAGAAACAGACAGAAGATAAAGGGTTCACAAGGCAGTAGCAACGAGGCCTTTGTTAGTTTTGGCAGACAGATAGGTCAGTTACGGAGAATCCCTCTTGCGTCAATTCCCAGCTGTATGTCATCTTATCATGAGCTTTATTTAATCATTATAATAATTATTTTAAGAACTGTATCTTTAAGAAAGAATGTTTAAGTGCTGGGACTGTGGTATCTGTGAACATGAAAAAACATTCACTGTTAAAGGGATTGTTTGTAATTTTGGAAGCAGATTGCATGAAGTACTAACCTATAGTCTTGAGTATGTTTACATGCACAAAATAGTCCAGTTTTGCCCTTTTTCCAAAAAAGACAGTATTCTGACTAAGCTGTTTATGTGTCTATTGAAAATGAATATTCCACTAACATGGAGATCTACATACTCTGTGCCCTAACATCAATCACGTCAAAATATGGAGAAGTACAACAGTTGGAGCCGCTTGTCTTTTTTCTTCCTTGCATCAAAATTGTATTTTTTTTCGCAATTTCCTATTGGTGGCAAACTTGCCAGACTCCCTTCTTATGTCCTTCACCTTCTTGAAAAGGTCAATGCTGTGATATGTGCGCATATCCAAAAAACTATTGATAATTAAGTTTTTCATAGAATCTAAACTCAGGTGAGTTTATCCTTTCAAACAGAAATGTGGGATTTTCTTTTGAATGCATCTCCTCTGCACAGCTTTGCAAAATGTTGGCGAATTGGTTTGTTTGCAACATATCCATGGCAACATGTGAGCTAAGCATAAACAGACGAGAGGCCATGTGTCACAAACTGCGTATGCATATTCCAAACTGGCTGTAGACATGCCCAAATAATGCTCCTATAACCTGAATAATACCAGCATATCCCACATGTCTAAATCAGAAAATGCTAAATTAAAAAAAATGCCCTAATTCAGAATACTGAAACAGACTATGCTGCTTATATGACCGTCATCAAATTCAGAATATTGTCAAATTTGGAATGACTGGGGAATATTGGTGTGCATGTAACTGTAGCCACTGAGTTACATACAGTAGATGTCAGTTGGCACCCCCCAGTTTGTAACCCAGAAGCTAAACAATGTACTGCTGTGGGGAGGTCAGCAACAAAACATAATTTTGGCCATCTAAAAAAAAGCATAAACCCACCTAAAACATTTGTAACAAGAGTACTCTATATTAAGAGTGCTTTTGCAGCTTCACCTTTCTGTCAGACAGCCCTTTCCTGCAGCGAAGCCATAAACAGCTTCAGTCCCTCATCTATGCTCTCGTCAAGGCCACCAGACTCCTTTCACAAAAACAGACATTTTGGCATGCTTAACACAGGAGCTGCTGCCGAGTCTACTGTTGCTTCAGTCAGTTAGTTTTTGTTTTTTTATGACTTCAGTCAATCTCGACTAACCCCTTTGAACACCAAAGTCACACAGTAACACACAAAAAAATAAGAGATAAAGGCAGTGGTAGACCAGCAGCTTCTGTGTTCAATGATGTTAAATCACTGTTTTTCTCAGTGGAGTCTGGCTTTGAAGAGAGTGTCACAGCTTAATTTCCCCGTTCAAAATCACTGTCAGTCGTAAAGGTAAAGCACGGAAATATTCTAAATATGGCATTCACTTAAACTGATATTGTCGTTTTGATGCTGCCCTTCTCTACAGCAGTACGCTGCTTCGCTGCCGTGTCGGACTCCGGCCTGCTTTTCCAAACTGAGGTCATGCCGACTTCCATCTACGGAATGTAATACACTGATTTTGGATAAGTACCTCATACAACCCCACTTCAAAAGATCTAAACTATCCCTGTAATCCCTCTCTTTACTTCCACACACACCACACACACACACACATTTCCTAAAATACTCAAGGACTGCTTGAGGTGACTTGTAGCCCTACAGATGTGTCATATAAAAAAGGATCTGGACACAGTGGGGGTGCATGCTTCTGTTTAGGACTGAAAATACAGACACCAAATCTTTGGTGGGTAGGGAGGAGGAGAGCCATTAAAGACATGATCTTTAATCAATATCCACATAATGAGAAACTTACTGGAGACATTTAGCAGAGGCTTTAGAAAGAACATGACTAATATATCCAAGTCAGTGGTGAAAGGTTTATAGCAGCACAAGATCTTTAACAGGTGCTTTAGAGAACAGGCAGTGAAGTTAATTTGCACTGTGTCTGAATGATTAAAACATGCATGTTAAAACATCTTTGTTTGCATGTAAATTGATTTTCTCCATGAATACGTGCGTGTGTGGACGTATTAATATCCAGCAGACCCTGGGGTGGACAGAAACAAGGGAGGGGCAGAGAGGAATTCAGGGCTGCAGAGATAGAGCGGAGGGGCTTCACTTTGTAGACAGGTGGACAGGTAGCAACAGAGGGCTCATTGTCCACAGCTTAATCAGGCAGGCAGGTGTGCCGCTCAGCACTCGCCTCACCCCGGCAGCATAGCGCGCACTCCTTGACTCCTTGCCTCCTCCCGGCCATCTCTCCCCTCACGCAGTCTTATTACTGCGGCTAATGCGCCTGCAGTCATGGCCAGTTATATTAAGTTTGCTTTAATATTGATGGATTAGAAAATAATAGTTGATGCTATTGGAAAGCTTGAAATAGCATGAGGTATCACTTGAATATGAGATGTGCCATAGACTCATACAGTCATGGAAATTAATGGACCAGTGTTGAGTGCATAATTATTTTCAGTTATGCACACATGACTATGAGGTGGAATTTTCTGTCGGTGAAATAATTTAGTCATGAAAAGGAGGGAAGGAGTACATTTACTCTAAGAGACAGAACTTTAGGGAGAAATAATGAATAAAAACGCACAACGATTAATGCATGGAGCAAGAGGGGGTGCAGTGAATGAGTGAGATATAGTTGTAGATATATTGCAGTTTAAGCAGGCGATTCTGCCAAGCCAGGTCTAGGTTGATAAATCTGTCAGCAGCGCGGCTGGGCTACACAGATCCAGGTTACAGTAGGACTTGACTCTGCTGCTCCCCAGCTGGCTTGGACATCATCCAGAGCCTCATACTATATCCTGGCCTGGCTCCAAGCCTCTGGTCTGTCCTTAGCCAGCCTCAGCCCACAACCCTGCCACTACCAGCCGGACGTCCTCTTGGCACTGTGCCTCGCAGGTATAGTCTTATTCTGTGGACACTTCAGCTTCTGTCCACTAGTCCTCCAGCCTTCAGCATTTGTTGATGAAAAATTTGCAAGGATTACCTAATATTAACAATTCAGGGAGTTGCAGGAATAACTCTTCTGCCCCCCTTTGCTAGTTTATACTATTTACTAACTCTGCAGCTCTTGCACCAATATTTTTTTTCAGAAACATGACCAAGAGTAGGTGTTCCAGACATGAATACAGAATGCATTGTTGTGATAACATAATATCAGACTGTAACAAATTGATGATTTGTTTGTGGTTTGAACTTTGTTACAGTATTTAAGAATTTTGGGGAGTGCCTTACTTGACTTAAGTTGTTGTATTTCTGGCAACTTTCACTTTTACTTCACTATATTTCTTAAATAAATGTTACTCCCCTAAGCACTCAAGTTACTTACTACAAAATAGGGGAGGAAGGAGGGAGGGATGGATGGACATATGAAGGAATGGGAGGGGAAAAATGGATTTTGCTCTTTAAATCCATAAATTAAAAAAAAACAAAACAAAAAAAACATTTTGACTGCTTTTCAATTATTTAATTTTTTTTTACTGGCACTTTTACTTTCAATACTTAAATACATTTAATTACTTACTTAAGTACAGCAAATATCAGATACTTCAAGACTTTTACTCAAGTGATATTCTAACAGGTTATTTTAACTTCTATAAAGGTCATTTTCTGGTGAGAAATCTGTACTTTTACACGTGTGGCTTTCAGGTCCTTTATCCACTACTGCATGATATAATCCAGCTGGCCCTCTATTGTAGTTTTCTGAGATGTAATACAAACTCAAAACAGTTTGTCTTCTGTTGCACGACCTTGACACCAGTTTTAGAGCCACAGTAGGATCGTGTCTTGGGGACTCTGGCTCTAAATTTTGCGATCTTTCGGTCAGAGTCTGGTCACACTCTGATTTAACCTGTGGTGAGGTTCTGGACCTATTACTGTCCAAGTGGCCACGAGGCCACTCTGTGGTCAGGGTCATTGTGTTCTGCTGGTTTGCAGACCTTGGTCCTGGATTTGACGGCGGTGCTGTTGTTTGTCTGGCCGCAGCTACATGCATGCTTTCAATCTGCAGGCTGTGTTTCGGAACAGTTAATGCTCTGTGGTAATTTGCATTTTATTTTTTTTTCTGCTTTCCAAACTTATCCAACAGTGATGCAATGAAAATGCAATGCTGCTATCACAGCCCATCAGCTCAGCGCTGTGTGTAAGTAGAAGTTACAAGCGTACGGCTCATTTGCAGTGTAGAAAGGCCTCTTGTTTAGAGAATTATCAGAGAGAAAAGACAGTGCTGGAAGAGCGTGTGAAGTTGACAGGAGGCAGGCAACTCTCAACTTGTCCGCCTTATTGTAAAACTGCACTCCTTTTACCTTTGCGGTCTCCAATAAAGGTCACTCATTAAAACTCATTAGATATTAAACAATTTTATTTAGTATGTGTTATGGTCTAATGTTCTGTAAAGCACCTGAACATTCAATAGTAATTAAGGACTTATTATGAATAATTATGTTCTTTAGGGGATGTTTTAAAGTTATAAAATTAATTTAATATGAAGATTTCTCGACATGCACATAAGTCGAAACTACTGCACCCATACTGGCTTGCATGTCCGCTTCAGATGCTGAGAGGAGGATTTCCAAGTATAACGAAATTTCATAGTTGAACTGTAGAAATGGTTTAGAGATGGAGGCCTGTCAAGACCAAGTCCTTGGATATGCTAAATGGAGTTGGTCTTGAACTACTAACATTTGTAACATGACATTCATTTTAAGAAAATTAAATTTCATCTTGTCAAAAATCATCTATATTTAAAATGTCACTAACTGGAAAATTCTGAAATCCTTTAATAGGAAACAATATATTTTTTTTACTGTGTTTAATTCATTCCATCATTTATAATCTTCAACAGGGGTTTCAACAGATTTCCTGCAGTGGAACTCTGCAGTTCATGCATCTGAAAATAACCATTGAAATAAATTTAACATCTTAATAGCAAAGAGAAATTGGCCTATTCATAAAACCCATTTAATTTACAGAACACAACACTAATGATAGGCTAACACTTGCCCATGTATCCTCATGCAATTGTTTAGCCAGTGCTAAATCACTTTGCTGCACATTTTTCTCTCATATTGGGCAATTAGTTGTTTTTATTATTGCAGACATTCTTGTGAGCCACAATGAATTGTTTTTCAAGCAAGAAGCCACCAGCAAAAGTGCAGAGGGTGAGGCTAACACACCTGAATGCAACTCAGTTTTATATCTTATACGTAGTAGGGGGTTTCTGCTCTGTTTCTATTTGGCTTAGGGGTCCTTGGCCCTAAAAGCACTGAAGACCTGGGATCTAAGTGTGTGTAGAAAAACTAGAGTTTACCTATATCAAGATAACCACACACATTTCTAATGCCTTACTTCAGATAATACTTGTGACTTTGTCTTTTCCATAACTGATTTATCACCACTCTGCTCCACAATAAATACCAATAAATACAATACAATACAATAAAAGTTATGTTAGAATAATGTTAATTTGGCAGTACATACACTGGCAAAATAGCCTACATATGAATAGATTTTTTTAATGTAATGATGAATGTGTTTTTTTATCTTGTATCTCTTATACAACTTTTTGCTATGTACCCTCTGCTCAGTCTGAAATAAAGTTTTAGAGAGTAAATATAGTATTAATATGACCCATTGTTCATTGTCACACAGCTGATATTGTAGATAAACAGTTTCCTTGTTCTGCTGTGATAAATGCTATCAGGGTAACGTAAGTTATTGTGCTTCAAATGGATGTTGCTGAGCTGAATTTCATGAAAAATAAACCGCTGCAACTTCTTGGTTACGCTAAAGACAGACAGTAACTTCACATCACTCCTCCTTGTTAGACAGCACAGGTTGACTGCTGGTATCAGGTTGCGATTTGTACCTCTGCTTCCTGTATTTTTAGCTCTGTTTAGATCCATTGCTATGAGAAGTGTTCTCAGCTTTTCTGTGGTGTACACGAGCTGTACAGTGATGTCTGGAAAAGGCATTGTTTAACAGGAGCCCCATCATTAAGAATGAGATTCTTGCCATGTTTTGTGCCGCTCTGCTCTCGCTCGCAGAGATTTTGACAGTAGAAACTATAAAATCAGAAAAGCATAGAGAGCAGATCTCTGGTTCCTTGTCTTTATACCAGCCTGACAGCACTGACAGTATTGACAGGCCTGACAGAATATGACAGTATTGTGAAATCTAACCGCGTTTCACTGAGCAATAACAAGCTGTGTCGGAAACACCTAATCCTCCTGGTGACACCAGCTCCGAGAGATGCGAGAAACTATCCGCAGCTCTTTCTTCACTCTTTTAATATCTATCACTACATTATATGATGACTGTCATTAGTTAATTGCAATGGGCTCCTTCCTGTTGATGAAAGCATAAGAAATATGTCAGTGCATGAGAAAATGATATCTGCGCAGGCAACCCAGAATCAGCAGCTGTGACAAAGACGAATTACTTTCTTTTATTTTCTAAAGGATTTTCACATTAGTCTGCGTCAAACAAAACACAACATTATGATGAGGGTAATACATATGAGCCCTACAAACCTGATTGGCAAATGAAATGCTAATACTCTGGAATTATCTCTATACTCACACGCCTACAGGACTTTTCCAAGTTTTATAGTGGCCTATTGAATCACACTTTGATTTATCTTTCTCATGTATAAAGTGTGTGTTGCTAGGGCACATTGTTTGTTTATAGACAGATATTTGAGTAATAAGGCAGTGAATCCAGATGTCATCAAGAAGTATATTGTTGGTTTAAACACACTAAATACATTCTACATTGCCCTCTACTGTTGTTTAAGAAAAGATTAAACATATGCACTATGAACAGGGGGTTGCTGCCTCTTTTACATCTTTTCTTTTACATCTCTTTTCTTGTCTAAGAAGATGCTGACATGTCATGTCAAATTTTCAACTGTAGAAATGCTCAGCCTTCCTTTCATGAGTAAAATGGTAACGTCTACACACGGTGATCAAAATATGATCGAAATGTTAAATAACTTTGGCATGGAGAAGTGCTGTTTTTTGATAGCCTTGCACCTTCGTTACATGCGTATAACTACCCACTTTCAACTTGATAACTACCTCCCAGCCAAAATAAAACTTTTTTATAGTGGTCCTCAAGAAAACAATTTACTCTGCCACAGTTTGATATATTTTGCTATACAATCTTAGAAAAGAAAGAACTGTAATTCATATTTCATCTGAATGCACCAGTCCATGACTTGCAGGAGGTATTGGCGGTGCAGAACTGGAGACTTGGTCTGGCCTTAGACAGTCAGATGTATTCAGTGAAACTATCAGGTGGAATAATTTATATCATGGAAGACTGCAGTGGAAGAGATGATATAAAGTGTCTTACGGGAGAGATAAAAGCTGTAAGAAATGTCTGGGAAAATATAACTAAACTGAATGATGGGGAAAAAGGGAGTGACCTATTGCAGGATGAAGTAGAGGCAAATTTGATTTTGCAGATTGTACAGCATTATGCATAGAGAGTTCATTTTGAAGAGAGTTTGAGAGAAACTTACGTAGCAGCAGGGCAACAGGGGCATCCAATTGGAGTTTCTTTCACTTGTTAAATCTACGTCTATTCACCAGTGATTTACCTTGATTTCCAGCAGCTACTTAATAACAGATAACAGAGGCTCTTAAGCTTGATGGATGCTTGGCTTTCTGAGCATAACTTGATGACGCTATCAGGGTTCTTTTCCTTTTTTTTTATGGTGGAAAGCATCATCCTGACATGCAGAACATTGTTTAACTTTTTTTCTGTGGTACTCCTAATCACAGCCTGAACTTCATGTGTGAAATGGTGGATTTCCCCTTTAAGGAAAGCACCATGTTCTGTACACAATTGGCAGTTAAAAGATGTTTTGTACATGAGCATACAGTGTGCATGCTTATGTGCGCATGCATGTAAGTAACAAGTTCCACTCTGCTTATGCATTTAACAAGGCCTCCTTGTCTTTCTTATTCTGCCTTTAACCTGTATTTTGCGTGCAATTAACTTCCCCCACAGCAAAGTATGTGACTGGGGGGGGGGGACTGATGGGGCTGATGGGAGGCAGTAATTGAATGGGTGAGAGAAAATGGATAAGGAAAAGATAGAGTCGGTGAGTGAGGGAAACAAAGAAGCGGGTCAGGGAAAGTCAGTGAATGTCAGCACATCCAAATCAGATGCCGGGCCCTCACCCATGACCTTGGCACAGTTGGATTTGCAGTTCTGAAAACAGTAAGTATGTTGGTGAGGAGAAGAGAGATGGTTTGCCCTAAAATCACCTCTGTGACTCATTATGATATAACTTGTTTCATTTTTTCACTGCAAAGAATCCCCAAGAAGTTTAAACTCTGCCCTCCTGTTTAATTCTGACATAAATGTAGAAAATATATTTGTGCTTTTTTTAAAGCTTACTTACTTTTACTTACTTGTGCTTACTTTTTTTTGCACTTCTGTTGCATGTGTGAATGTATGTGAAGTGTTGTTCTTCATTTGTCTTCCCTGCGGTGTGAGTCTGAAGTATTTATTGACGTTGGGTGTTGTTTGTAATGTGTTTTTAGATTTAGACGTGTCAGAAAGTAATATGCTTCTGTTGATATTTTTTTTAGACATTCATTGTTATTGTTAGTTTTTACTACTGAGCTTTGGGAGTTTTTTTCAGCTCTTGGGGCTGATTGTTAAGGTTTTTGTGAGGAGCTCGATGGCTGCTTCTGTGTAAATGTTTGGCCACTCTGTGGCTGTCAACTTGTTATCATGCTACATTGAACCACAGCTTTATAGAGCTTTAAAGTCACAATGAAATTAAAAAAGACTTTTTCACCATGTCACCCAATGTTCTGTGTCATAATATATACTAATTTAAGCATTTAATTCCCTCAAAACCCCCTGAATATTGTGCTGCCAAGCATTGTTTAAACCCACGGAGCTTTATTTTTACATGTTTAACTTTTTAATGAATTCTACAGATAAGTGCATTAAACAATGCACAACACATCTGCATTTATTCCATCCGTGTGAGAAATACAATCTTAGTGTTGTCACAGATACAGAATATAATGTGTTTCATACAACATTTTACTTTAATGCTCCGTTAATGCCTTCTAAGCCGTGTTTTTTTACATTGAAATTACTGCTGTATTTATTAATAATTGAATAGACTGACATATAACAAAGTTTTTATTTTATTTTTATTTTTTCATTTTATGATCAAAACCTCTTTCAGTGTTGCCTTTTCCAACTGCCTAAAAAAAGCATTCACAGCATCCCAAAACTTTAAGACCTGAGACTTAATTATTTTATGTTATATTGTGTATTAAAGGACCGGATGTCCAACCTTCATCAGGCTTAATCAGGTTTACTCAACTGGATGAAGGTCCAACCGAGATGTTGTTTGCCCAAAAATAAAGATTATGACAAGTAACAGGACAGTGTGCAGGAATTCTCTTTTCTTCATCTTTGTGCAACAGCAAAATTGACAACCTATATCTGTGAAACCAGAAATTATCATTTACAGCTTGGCATTTTTGTACTTTGTAATGAATTGTTGAACTGAATTATTAAACTTTAGAGGTGCAGAGGGATGGATTTTGTCACCTTCAAAACAGAGCCAGGCTAGCTGTGTCATGTGCCATCCCATGGTTTTGACCTTTTTATTATTCTGAAGCCCCAATAGTCTGAAAAATGACAAAATGGACCAAAAGGCCATTTATGCAACAGCCTGGTATCCTGAAAACAAACATTTAGTATGCCACAGGGCCATTTAAAAAACAACCACTACATGCCCTCCCACATGGCTAGTTATTGTGGAGTTATTGTGCAGAATGATGTCATGTGACCTACCTACTATGACAAAGGCAAGACTGGGATTGATTTACCCTGATATTCTTACCCTAACTTTAAGCAAGCAAGCAAACAAAGTTTATTTATATAGCACCTTTAACAGACGGCTGTCACAAAGTGCTTCACAAACAAAAATGAAATCAAATAGAGAGAAATAAATTAAAATAAAACCCAGAAAAAAATAGATCAAATATACAGTGAGAACAGATAAAAACACAGGATTAAAACATAAAAGGATGGTTTTCAACTGCTTTTCAAAGGACTCTGCAGATTCCAGAGATCTCTCTCTTAAACCTTAAAGTGATGATTTGGTATTTTTGAAGTGGGGCTGTATGAGATACGTATGTGTAGTGTGTAGTGTATTATATACAGTAGCTGGCAGTCGGCACGCTCCTAGTTTGCAATAACAAGGGTTGATATCAAAATGTATTTTAGCCACTTTAAAAAAGGCCTACCTAAAAAATCAATATCAGTCTAAGTGGATGCTGTATTTAGAGTATTTTAACAGCTTTACCTCGCTGTCATGCAGCCTTTTCCTTTTGTACCACATTTCTCATCCGCTGCCGTTTAACTGTTTGGTGCGAGTGCTGTTAGTGGCTGTTACGCAGTCCGACAACGAAACTTCACATTGAAAATACTCAATGCAGCATCCACTTAGTCTGATAAAGTATTTTTCAGGCAGTGGTGGCTAAAACATGTTTTGATAGCAACCCCTCTCTCATAGTAATGCTGAGGTGTGGGGTGCAAACCAGGAGAGCACTGACCGCTGGCTACTGTATGTAATACACTGATTATACATAAGTTTCTCATGCAGCCCCACTTAAAAAATCCTAAACTACCACTTGAAACAATCTCACTCATCATACCTAAATCTAACCAACACAACCATTGAGGGCTATGAGCCGGAGCCAGAGGTTAAGTAGGACGGGTCCTGCCTTTTCTATAGGCAGAGGGTTCGATGATGTCATTCTACATAATAATTAGCCATGGTCCGTTGGAGTAATGCACATTCATTTTGGCTGTCCCCCTTTCTAAGTCTTGTCTTGAAAACGTGTATTTCCCAAAATGTTTAATTATTCCTTTAAGGCCACATTAAGGACTAACTGCTGTTTCACAACTCCATCACTTTGTCTGTGCGTACAGCCCGAAAAACTGTTGAAATTCAGCTTCTCACATCTGTTGCAGGTCTGCCTGACACAGTCATTGTATAATGTAAATGAAAGCATCATTTAATTCAAGCCTGTATTCTTTGTGGTCACATTATATCCGTGACCAACACTGGAAATGATTTTAGCAATGCTCAAATGCGTGTTCACTGGATTTGAATGTTGTCAGCATCTACTTGATATCTATCAAAACAAATATTGTAAAATACCAACCAGTTTTTCAGTTTAATAAACAAAGATTTTTCCAGTTTGCAAAAAAATTCTTAACATCAAGCCAATGTTGCATCTTTCCAAAAAGCTCCAAGGAAAAATGTTTCAGTAAATATAAGATAATAAGGGGCTGATAATCCCCAATCAAAATATGATACACTGATCGAAACTTTAAAAAAGGCACTTTTTCAACTCCTTTCATGCAGATCTTGAAATCAAATAAACTGTTAAATTGAAGCAATCAGGCAAACACTGGACCATTAGAATTTGGTTAATTTTGGCTTTGCAAAGTTTTGGTTCTCAAATGTCAAAGTGACTTCAGATGTGCCCATTCCACATGTTGAGTCAACGTTTTGTTTCGTGCTTGGCGCATTGTATTCCTTAAGTCGATAATCCACTACCACTGCTGATCTTCCATGCACGCAGAGCCCATGTGACCAAAATTTCCAATTTATGGCTCATACTTTACATCGTTATTGAAGCCTTTGGAGAGACATATTCATGGTTCTGTGCAGAGGTCGCATTTCAGCCTTTATTGCCTAGGTAAAGAAAACACACTGAAGAATGTTTCAGGCCTGAATGATTGTCAGCTCTTACAGCGGTGTGAAGACAAAACAGGGAGGCCCCTGATGGTTTTTTATTAGCAGGAATCACTAACAGTGCCAGAGACTCTCCTCTTATGAAACATACTGTATAATCCTGCAGGATCCTTTGCGCTGATTGGTTGGCATGTTGTCATCACCTATCAAATGCTCTGTGGTTTAACTCTTCATGAGAAAAGGGCCCTTTGCTACTGTTCATATCACACGGAGGGAGAGATCCTGAGGTAGTGTGTGATCCTCCATTGTGCATTGTAACTATTCAGCCAGTCTTTGTGTTTCAGTGGTGGTATCACTTTATGGTGTGAGCTCCTGTTTGTGTTGGCATAAGTTCTCCGGTTGATTCCTCTGTGCAGGACACTGCCTGTTTGGGATTGTTTGACATCAGAATCAGTTGCCTGACAGGCAGGTGAAGCTTAACAAACTAAACAAGGAAGCTAAACGAGGCCAACGTGGGCAGCTGTCCCACACCACAGCTGGGCGGGACAGCACTCAGTATGGACATGGTCCACGGAGCAGCTTGGCATTGATGATGAGGTAATAGGAATATTACCGAGATGCTGAAGCACAATGATGGGATATTAAGCA
Organism: Plectropomus leopardus; assembly: GCF_008729295.1. Lineage (NCBI taxonomy): Eukaryota > Metazoa > Chordata > Actinopteri > Perciformes > Serranidae > Plectropomus > Plectropomus leopardus. Next base: position 25,013,282 of record NC_056473.1, read on the forward strand.
GCAGGATGAGCTGGAGTTGCCAGCATGTCTCTGCTATCCCTTCATTTTCTAGTGGTCAAGACAATTTAGAAGTAATAGGGGGTATTGAAAGGATAATAGTTACATCTGTACAGCCAAAATTTAAATGATTCTCTGCTGCTACCTCAACACGAAATGACTGTTCAGTGCAAAAATCACCCCTTTTATAAATGTTAACTGTATCTTGTATACATTTGTTAGACTAATGTACACAAGCTATTGCCAAATTTTCCAGCAGAGTGCAGTGGGGGAGCTGCCAGAGAAGACGTAAAAACACTCAAATCTGTGATCTCTAACATTTGCGATGTCTTACTTAAAGCCAGTTGTTTCAAAATGGAAAGAGTATTGCAAATCCTCTTTTTTCTCTGATAAGTACAGTCACATCTGTTGAGCACTTGTCTGGAGCATTGACAGGACTTTTTCAGGACATATGGAATTAATTATGCATCAATCAATCATATGATTTCTTTATGTTTTAATCGTTGTCAGTAGTTGAAAGTGGGTTCTATTCATCATAATTGATGAACTATAGAGCCTTGACCGCTCAACGACTGGTGATCTACGTAGAGATCATCTCTGAAGTGAGATTTCTTTAAATGACATTAGCTGTATTTAATCTAATTTGCAGTCATTTGTTGAAGTTTAACGCTGGGTATGTGGAAAGAAAATATTTAAAGTGATAACAGGTAGCCCGCTGTCTGCTCGTTTTGCATCTCAATTTCACTGGGTGTTGAGCCAAGACACACACGTCAGCCACTCTGCCTGACTGAATGAGAAATAAACCCAGACCTGAACGTACTACCAGGGTTCCCACACCTCTGAAAAACCAGGAAAAGTCATGTCATTTTAAAATTGTATTTTCCAGACTTCGGACGGTTGTGAAAAATTATCAAATGTAGAAAATGTTTTGTAGAAAAGCCATTGTTCAATTTTTGCATAAACATTTGGCTCATTTTGAAATAGTCCAGACCTGTTGGATGAATATGCTGTTGGTTGCACAATTTTTCTGACAGAGGTAAAATAACATACAACACACACATGCAACAGATCAAGGCCTTCTTACTAATGCAATCCTGCCAGAGTGCCATGAGTAGGTGGTGAAATCCCATGTTAGGAGGCAAGAGGTCGTGCTTGTTATTTTTGAGAAGATCAGTCCCAGTGTTACTGAGGCCTTACTGATGTCTTTTATATAGTGCAGACAGGTCCCCCTGGTTTTACAAGAGCCCTAAGCACCAAGGCTGGAGTTGTCAGCTCAACCCCTCTAGAGCGGTGGGCCCCTGAGGCAGGGCTGTGAGGGCCTCACAGGTTGCTGACATTTAAAGTTAAAGGATAGATTTGTTTTATAAATAATTTTAATCATTTATATCTATGCATTGAGTTTAATTGTAATGGACAGTAACTGGATTCAAAGAGCTAATGTCAAACCGACGTGTTGGAGTGTGGATTTCATGGCAGGAGGCGACACTTGCATTTAACTTCGCATTTGCGTTCACATGAAGACTATCTCGTGTACCAGTTTGAAACAGTGGTTATACACATCCTCAGAAATTATGGAAATGAAAAGGGGCAGTGTGAGAAACATGTTCGATTTTGTGGCCTTTTATATACCATCTGTGATGACACAAGTATATTAGTCATCATGACTTTTTCTTAAATGGGAGGACGTGGAAACCTTGCTGTACTTTGAAGCACTGCAGGGGGCATGTGAGAATTTTTTAGATGTAAATTTCAAAAATATTAGTCATGCATAATTCCTAAGATACTTTACAAAATTGTAAGTCCAAATTTTCAAAAAAGATGCAGTTTCAATGCAACAACAATGCCTTTGTTGGTTTCTCGTGAATTTAGTGATGGATTCTAAATATTGGAAATGTAGCATTAAAGTGTTTTTCAGTTACAAGTTTAGTAAAGTAAATCAGACACTGGTGGGTCAGGGCTGTATTGTACCTCTTTATGTAGCCATTTGTTTCTACCAAAAATGTTTTGCACTGAGAGGAGCTTGATAAATACTGGTCTATGCATAGTGCCAATGCATAGTTAAAAAGCAGGTATATGTCTAGCCTAATTCCGAGATGAGCAGCCACTGATCCCATAAACATCTGTGAATAAAGATAAGTTTGTTGACGATGAAATTTGTATCCACCGTGAATATATTTGTGTTGTGTATTTTGACTGGTCATAAAAACATTAAAGATGGCTCTGTTCTATTAAAACTTCCCGGAAGGCTGTGACAGTAAGTCAACATCCACAATACCAGCACCCTAAAAACAAAACATCTAAATGGAATACAATCAACATTAATTGTATTATTTAACCTGTTTTTTTCTACTATGTCACATCAAAAATATTTGAAAAGGCCCAGTGGAAGCTGTGACATAAGAAATAAATCCTCTGTTCATACACTGGCTTCCCGCACTGTTTAATATCATTTTCTCTTTTGTGGCAGCGTTTAACTTTCTCCAACTAAAGTGTAATTTCCTCATATTATTTTTCTGCAGTAGAAATAACATAAACATTGCAAGTCGACACTGTACAATGAGCCAAAATATCATAACATAAATGTCTCAAAATGTGCTGCAGTAAAATTTTGATTTAAAATGACTCAGAGTATAAACACTGAATCGAATGAATCACCTGCTCTAATCAAACAGGACATGTTCAGCTGGAAGCAAAGAAAAAAAACAATAAAGGCTAAATGCTTCCTTCTCTCACTTCCAGGAATAAATTTGAGCAATCTTATTGGTTCTCTACATCTCAGCCAGTCTGCTGCCAAGCTGTTGTCCTGGAGAGGGGCGGGGGTTAGACATTTATGACAATGATGACATCACTAATGACGACAATTAAAATTCCACGATAGATTAATCCACTCAGATGTGCTATCAGGATGACTGGCTTGTCCTGCTGCCACCGATCACATGCTGGCATTGTGCTCAGACAGACTGATTGCATTTAACAGCTCTTAAATCATCTTAATTACGGCCTGGCATGACGCACAGTGGCAAGGCGCTACAAACAGCTCTGACTCTGCTCTCATTCTCTTTAGACACACTGCAGCGGGGTGATGAGCCGATTAAATAGGATTTGAGTGTTTTCCATCCGTGGTTTCCAGCTCAGTTCCTCCTCTTAATTTCTTACAGTACACACCTGTCACTGCTTCGCTTCATAAAACATTTGGCAGACCCCAACGAGGAAGATAAGATCATGTAGCTTCTGCCGAACCACCTGAGTGTGTTGGATAGTGTAACCAGAGGCAGCGATGCTATCAGGTGCTGCGGTGGAAAAGACTTTGGCAGAGCTTGAGAGAATTTGCGTGCCGATGAGCAGCATGTCCTGTCTCTCTCTTGTGCACACACACCTGCTCATCAGCTATTTTAATTCCTTTCTTAAATGCACACACACGCTTGCATATCTTGTGCACTTTGGATGTGCACAGAAACACACACATACACATAAACACACAATAACTGCTCGGTTGATTACAGTGTGCTGAATGTGGCAGAGGTGGTAGTTGTCGGTCTTTGTCCTGCTTTGAGGTAGCGGCATTGTTGGAGTTGTGGGTGGGCTTGCAGGATTGTCATACTTGGCAGATGATCATTTGGGGTTGAGTGTGTGGTTAGTATTGGGGTAAGGATATAAGTCATGGCTGGCGTTGGTTTGACGAGGCGGAAGTCAGCAGGGAACGGTAGCTCAGGCCCTCTCTCTGACTGTCTACTGTAGATTACAAAGCTCTGCGGTTTCCTTCTCATGTCACTTTGTCCTTTGTTCAATCTTCCTGTTTTAGTTTTTTTTTCCTGGATTCTTTGGAGGAAAAAGGAAAATGAGAAGGACACAGAACAAATATAGTAGGGGATACAAAGACGCAGACAGCGAGTGAGACAGAGGGCTAGAGAGGAGGGAACAGGACAGGGCAGGAACCAGGGAGAGGCAGTGTTTGAAGTTAAACAAAACTGGTCCGTATCCTGAGGAAGTGACTGTTGCCAAAGACAGGGATAAAGACGGGACTGTTCCTCATGGTTTGTGAGTGCACATGATTATATGTGTGTGTGTGTGTGTGCGAGCTCACATGCATTAGAGTGTTTCTGTTTGATAATGACACCATACAGCAACAAAAAAAAAAAAAAACATACTTTAGCGTGCAGCCATGGCTCATTTTCACCTCTCATGCTTCCCACCACCATCGCATCTCATTGTGCACACCGCTCAGCCCTCCACTTAGCCCAGAGGGTAATAAATTAAGCTCTCTAAAGGTCTGCATTCACTGCTCGTCTGCTCAAAGCCCAGAGGGGTGTTTTTCTTTTCCCTGCGTCCATAAATGAGGAGTTGATTGGGTGCTAACAAGGAGCACTTTATGGATTTCAGATAACATCGCCTTGCCTGAGTAATAGTGGTTCGGGGTCTCCAGGGTCATATTAGTTTGAATAATTTGAGAGTTTGTGTTTGAGTTTTCTCATACTTCTATGTCTGGAAGGAGAAGTTTTAGGGTTTTGAAAGTGAAGGTTATTTTTGGAAAGTGAGGATTTTAGCCAGTATTCACTTCCTCAGTTTTACAGTTGAAGACTTGGTTTTAGGTTTAGGATTAGAGTTAGCGTTGAGTTTAGAATAATTCTGAGGTTACAGTTTGGACTGAGGGTTAGTGGATGTAATGGATTATGTCAAAATAATGTCCTCATAAGTCCAGCAGTATGTGTGTGTGTCTGCATAGTGGTATGAGGTCATGGAGTTCAAAGCTTTCCTCACCCTAACAAGATGCATGAGCTCAAATGTAAACGCATGCTTGTGGTTTGAGGTATATTTGCATGCATGTGTGTATGTATACAAGTACTTATGGTGGGACACTGAGGGTGTGCAGAGTGGTATTAGCTTTGCCGTAATGACACACAGCGGTGGAATACCACAGCCACCCAGACAAAACTCGCCCAGTGTAGCTGCTCGGGGCACAACACACTCAGAGATTACACATTAGTGCGAGTGTGGTTGCGGGGTGTGTATGCACTCCCACCTCAGTCTACAGTAGTCTAGACTCTCTAACAGCCCTGTTGTGGAACGGCTAATCAACGCAGCTGATGGAGCGGTGGAAATAAAAGAGAGCAGGGAGGATAAAGGTCACACAGGAGATTTAAGAATGTGAGATGGGAACACACTTCTGAAAGAGAGAGCTGTGGAGAGGCCAGTGAAGCATGCCACGGCTGGCTGCATTACGTATGCGCTAAAGATGATCTGTCTTGGAATGATTATCGACTTCCCTGTAGATATTCAAATAGGGATCAGTGCGGTTTGGGTAAGACCTGAGTGGTGAAACCGGCAAGATAGACGGCCAACAGGACGTGACTCTCAAACAACCAGCAAAAAAGATTTTACGACTGATGGCTTGGGCCCTCTCAGCAGATAGCATGATGGATATGCCCTAGGCCGGCTGCCAATCGGTATCGACTCTCCTCCCTCTTGTTCTGAAAAGTCCTTTGTTTTCTGGGAGCTGTCAGACTGACTTCATGCAGGTTTTGGAGGGCTTTCAAACCTAGGACCACATGCCTGACAGCCTGGATAAGAGGAAAACGATTTCTCAAAACCTCCTCTGATAGCTGAATGCACATCTGTTTAATAGTATGAATATTGCGTGTGTACTATGTTTGTGTGTATGGATACTATACATCTCTCTGTGGGGTGCAATTATATAAGAGCCATCTTGGACTTAACCTTGTCGCTCAACATGTTTTTCCCGCAGTGTGGAGGCTTTACAGCCTGTTGTGACTCAGAAACTTGGAGAGGATGATAGATAATGTCCTGTGTGTTTAGTAATTATGTAGTCCAGCCAAAGTGTTGCTCATTCATAGAAAAGTTACTTTCCGTCCTACTTTAGTTAAGCATGTTTAAACTTCTCGGGCACATATTTATGGGTACAGACATTTTCTTTGGCACCAGATGACTATAATGTTTTTTGTGTGTGTACTTTTTGTTCAGGAAATAACTTTTCATTCTCATGCGCCCTCAGAGATTCATCTGTTTTGCTATTTGTTTGACAGACACAAGATCTCCGCCGGATTCTCTGGCTTATATGGAGAGCTCAGCTGTTCAGGAGCTATGTGTAAAGCGGTAACACACACCTGTTTAGATGCATGGGTGCCTAATTATATCTCTGGGAATGGCAGCTACAGAGATAAATGGACAGGAACATCGAGGGACTCACCGATTACGAATAGAAAACATCAGTATTTTTGTTCTGGTCTGCACCCGGCTGGAGCAGTCTGGTTTTTACTGTGTGTGTGTGTATGATTTTGGCTGTGTGGGTTTTGTGTTTGTGTCTGGACAACAGCAGGGCCCAGAGGCTTGAGCGTGATAAAGAGGTTAACCAAAGCATAGCCAAAGGGCTGGAGTCTGGGTTTGTGGACTGGAGTGTTTTGATGGTTTGTGTTATCTGGACTGAGAGCCCGAAAGCTCACGAGATGCAGCCAGGGCCCTTGGGGGGGCGGCTGAGAGATGTATGTGCTGTGAGGCCTGTCAGCTTACGTATAGTATTGCAAGTGAAAGTGTCATGGACACTTTAAAGGTGTTGGGAGCTCCAGAGGAACATAAAAAACTCAGAGCACATTAGCAAACGCCTCCCTGGAACTGTTTAGACTTCCGTCTGTTTTCGCTCTGCGCAATAAGCAGAAAAACACAGAAAATGGCAGTGGCGTGAATATGTGTAGGAAGACATCAGACTGTCTGAATTAAAGGTATAATGAGATGCGTGTGTGGAGATTTTCAGAAAGGATATTGCAACAAGTCCTGAATGGAATCAGTGGTCCATGAATCCGACTCTATTGGTCCACATGGGGTGCTAATGTAACGGAAAGGTCATGGCTCGACCATGCTGATGAAAAACCTGTAGGCCATTAAAAACCTGCAAGTCTCCAGACAGTGATGAGTCACTGGTGGTTGAGTTGAAGGTTAACAGTAACCATTCCTTGTGAGTCAAATGTATCTGGCTTGCTGGGGTGAGATGTTTGTTAATAGTGTAATAAAGTTGTTGGGAAAGTCTGTAAAACGGTCGGTAGTTTGTGCCTTTTGACATGTGCCTTTATATGATTGCTGCTTTGTGTGATTCATCACTGCTTGTGTTGATGATGAGTTGACATTTGTTTTTGATGGTGTTTTTGAGAGGAAAAGGCGCAGATTAGGCAGGTTCTGCTTTCTGTGTTGGACGAGAGAACAGAGGGAGGGTGGGACTGAAAATCTGGCAGGGTGAATGAGAAGAGGGGACATCTGGTGTGGTTGTTTATTTACCCAGTGAGGAAGTGACAAAACAGTTTTCTTTCATCTGTTGGCTCTACTGGCTCATTTGTCCAATCAGTGCTTTAATCTCATTCCTCTGCATTTGTACCACTGTTTTCCATTCCAGTTTGTTGGAACCTGAATAAAGATGCATCACATACATAAGGAAACAGTATATAGACAGACAGTATTTTGGGACAGTCTAACACAGAGCTGATACCTTTTTAATGAATCACTCCACATTAGAGATGAGACATTAACCTGAAACATCTTCCAGATTAATTATGTGAAGGAGACGTACTGTATCAGCCGCGGGGTGACAGTGAGACATTGTGGTAAAGGTGTAGAGTTCACATTGGGTGATGGGTGTGCCTTTATCTGTAATGACCCACATTCTCCCTCTACATTCTGCCAACAAGTGAGTAAACCTTGTCCTCATTTTATATGTTTGTCCTATTTGTATTGCTTTTTTAAGAAATAGCTTTGGGGAGTGCACCATTTAGTGTTCTTTGTAAGAGTTATGAGAAGATTGACACCACACTCATGTCTGAGAATGAAGCCTGAGCCGGGAGGCATTTATCTAGACCCAAAGCAAGGAAATAATTATCCTGGTGCTCTGCAAAGTTCAAAATTACACCTATAAACACTTCTGCAATTCACTGATTAAAATGGTGTTTCTGATTTGTGTTAACGTGTTCAGATCCTCCGTTCATTCCAATGGACACAGCTTTTCTAGGATATCTAGATCTACGATAACTGTCAAATAACTCCACAAAAATGCACAGACTTATTCAATGGGACATCTATAAGCCAATCACAGTGTCCACATCATCTTAAGTGGACTGCACTGGGTCCATGCCCCCTTTTTTAAGCAAGCATTGCTGACCATCAGAAGAGGAGGAAGGGCAGGGCACATGTCAGTCTATTTTTTATATATATATATATATATATATATATATATAATATATAATGTACAGTTGGGTGGCATAGCTCAATATATCATAACAATTGTTCAATTTGTGATAAAAGCACCACATTTGGCAGACATGATTATGGATACATTAGAAACAAAGATGAATATCAGGCCATCACAAACTCTGACCATAGTTGCCATGGAAACCATTTTTCAAAATGGCAGCCAACGGTTGGTTAAACTTTGCTATCCCATTGGATCCACATGCAATAATGGACATAATCTAGATCCTAGTAACCCTGAGAAGCAAATACAATACCCACCAACAATTCTGTGGACACTTACAAAGTAATTGGTAACTAACATCCCGATGGTGGATACCAGAGCAAATGTGGCACCGATCATTTTTATTTGTAATGGCCCAGTTAGTTATTTATTTTTTATGTATGCACTTTATGTTAGCAGACACCCCCATTCAATTTCAAGCATTTCTATTTTGAGTATTAAAGGCACTAGATCACCTGTGGGTATATAAGCTGTGAGCTCATTGTATTCTTCATTTGGCAGTTAGCACCTAATACCAGTAACACCACTGAAGACCAGCCAACTCACTGGTTGGCTTTCCATCTATTCATTCCCTTTGTTGCATGTCACTTTCCCTCTCTGTCCCATCTTTCCTGTCTGTCTCAAACTTTCCAATAAATAAAGGGAAAATGACCCACAAAAAATCTTTAAAAAAATAAAATACCTAATAGTTTAGATTTTAAAGTAAACATCAGAAGTTATATTACTTATGCATGTCAAAAAATAACATGAAATATAGGTTTTATTCAGGATTTAAATATCCATCCTCTGGAATGGAGGGTGGATCTGAACATTACTAAAAACGAATAGGAGAAATACAGTTTTTATAGGGAAATACTGTTCCTATTTTCTAATGACACAATACGCTTTTATAGTATCTTATTGATTATCTTCTTAGAATAACAGCTTTTCAACATACTGTTTTTAGGAAATACTTCAGAAATTAGGGACATTTTGAGTCAATGACAAATATAAAAATCTCTATATGTAACTGTAAGACCTTTTATTATCAATTTTAACTATCTATTGGAATGGAAAGATGAGAAACACATAATAAAGTATCCTAATACTTATTTATTTATTCATTCTGTCATATTTTTGTTTGACGCCTACACAGATTTTGTCGCTTAACTTTCATCACCTGTTTTCAACCTTTGCTCCATGATAATCACTAAGACCTCTGGAGCTCACCATCTAACTAAATGTAAATATAGGTCGTAATAAGCAGGTCAGTAAGGTTGATAACCACTGACCTAATCCTTAAGGCCTTGATGTACTCTAAAATGGACATGGATGTGGACAGCAGGGCAGACAGTGGACACACATGTAGTTTTGTATATACAACTTTGTGTTTGTGTAGGCAGACTTGTCCACAAGTGTACAAAAGCAGACATACATTTTGGGCTGCATAAGGACATCTGTGCAGACCGGGGTGGACATTAGATGAAAGAATTCGGTATAATTTCAGTTTTACTCTAACCTAAAATGGTTATTTTAGTTGCCTTATGCACGTGATTCTGGTTCTAGACCTCCGAATCACCGCCCCGCCCACATCTCTGATTTGCTCAGTGATTAAAAAAAATCCAGTATAGACTTATTTCACAGCAGACATTTTGGCATGTTGTAGCAGGAAAAGCACGTTTGATTGTTAACATTAAAAAACGACTGTATTCCATTAAGGTGACCTATTTCCAGAGTCTTGGTGTTGTGCATGCTGGCTTACTGGGGGACTTGATGGCACTGACCCATTGTGACAACATTTATTTTCCTTATGCTTGTCCTGCTAAGACAAGTCAAAATATCTGCCATGAGATAAAGTCTTTTGTGCCTACTGACTGATGCTTTGTGTGGTCGGGGCAACAATCAACTAATCAGAGCGTAGTAGAGAGGATAAAAATAGGGACTTTTACATAGAACAACAGCTTCCTAGTTGCATTCATTAAAAAAATCAGCAGAAAATTGGTGACAAACCTGGATGATACCATGTAGCTTTGCTGTAGGTCCACAAATGGCAATTAAAAAAATATTAAAATTCTCAACCTCTACCACAGCCTTAGTGCTGATTAAGCAAAACAAAACAAAATATCCCCCAATCACCAAGAGTGGTCCATGAAGCTAAAAAGCTCTAATTCCACGGAATTAAGTAACCCAAATTTTCGGTATTGCTGGACCCACGAAGTAAGCGCACTAGAGACTTTTGGTTGCCGAGTGACCAACTTGTGATTCAGCGCTCCGTTAACCTAAATGGGGATAAAATGATTTAATTGTGCTGATTTTCTAGTTTGAAAAGTTTTTAGACTGAATGTATCAAATCCTAAAAGAGTATTGAGTAATTTCAAATCCCAAATGTGTCCAGTAGGGCTGTCAGCGTTACTGTGTTATATTGCAAAATAATGGAATTGATAACATGATTTAAAAATGCTATTAACCTGAATTAACTATTTTTGCGATTAATCACCATTTGAAATATTTATAGTTTGACAGCCCAAGTGTCCTGTGACTTACAAACATTTCTTTCACATTGCGAGTCTATGGGAAAATATATTTTTGGGTTTAATGGCATCATATAATTACATGTTTGGCCACTTTGTAAAACTAGCTTCAAATCCTGGTGCTATTTCTGGGGGCGTGCAAGAAAAAACTAACTTGAACACACTGTCCAACTGAATGAATGAAATGAAACAAAATACAATTCAGTAGCTACTGCTAAATTGTTTCTTGACAAATAGGTGAAAATTGCCTGTTCAGTTAATGCTATAGGCCTTTCTTTGTCGCAGACAGTTTCATAGGGGACTCGTCATAATGGAAAAAGCACAGGTGGAACTAATAACATTAATAATGGCCCTGTTCCATCGTTGTGACCCAGTTAGCCGTGTCAGTGAGCCAGCACGCACAGATCCAAGGCCCTGACACTGACACACCTAAATGGAGTACAGCCATTATTGATGTTATTTGTTACACCTGTGTTTTCCTGCTGTGGCGTGCCAGAATATATGCTGTGAAAACGGCATCAAGTCACATAATCCCGTTGCGGTAAAAAAAAAAAACCCATGATGTTGGCATAACATCTCTTGACAACATGAAGTATGAGTTTCACAGTTCATGCTCTTTTGTAATGAGAGTGACTGTATTTCCTCGTGGAATCATAAATCTTGTACAACAAATGGCTCTTTTGAATAGAGCAGTTTATCCAAATCTTCTTCGCATGATATCAGCTGAGTAGAAAACTTGTGCAGCTGTTACATAGCCTGCTGATCTTTATTTTAATGTTTTTTTTTTTTTTGCCTGGGTTCCACGTCTCTGTGCTGAACCGTGAACTCTGAGAGTCCCTCAGCTCTCACATTGACTGTTTAGATTGTGTGTAGCACTATTTGGCCTTCACAATGCAGCCGCACTCCAGCAGGGCTTTCCCCTGCCGAATTCAGTGAGAAATGTTTACCTTCACACTCTAACATGCTGGGGTGGTCCCACAGCACGAAGTTAATGGACACAAGTTGCAAATGCTCAGCTGTGTGTAAACTCAAAAACACAGCAGTACAGAGGTGTGATTTCAAATTCATACGCCAGACACTGTGCAAAAAAAGAGCATAAAACCAAGCTTTTAAAAAGAAAAGCTGGCTATTAGTGTTCGCTGTTTTACCTTCCACTGTAAAGATGGTTATAATTCATATGGAACTTTCGGTATGTGATACAATATGTGACGCAGATGTTGAGGAGCTCTTTTCGAACATGAACAAAACCATTTCTTATGTCTCTCTGTGCAAGTTTTTGGCTTGTATTTCTGCTGATGTATTTTAGTCTCCATCACAGAACAACCCCCTTTTTTTTACAATTTACTCTTTAGTTATACTTCTGTGGTTTACTCTAATCATTCATACATGGTCACTCTATATATGATTTCAGCTGGTAATAAAAAACCCATGAACGTCTCATTTCTGTGACACTCAGACTCTTATGGGATACATTCTGCTCTCCTGCTTGTCTTCCTGTTGGTATTTATGCTCGTATCTAAGGAAAAAAAACAGTGACGTGGTGGAGGTTCAGGATCTTTCTAGAGGATGATTAAGCGGTACACAAACTGTAGCTTTTATCAACTTTGAACGTGGGAACTTTCCATTTTGTGGTCTTCGCACTTTTTTAAACATTTGCGATAACACTTTCTGAATTCTTTTACCGTGGCTATGATCATAAAAGGCTGTACTTGTACTTTTGTGTCTACTTTTAGCTCACACTGGGGCATTTAATGGATGGATAGGGTTGGACTCATGCTTTTGTTTGGGAGATAAATACCTTGTGGCTACTTTGTGAGGAGTCCCTGGCAGTGGGTTTACTTGGTTCATGTCTGAGATTAAATAAAAGTGTGTCTGTGTGTATGCACGTCTGGCTTTCATGGTTTCTAAATCTGTGTTGACCGTTTGGTCTTACTAAGCGTCTCATGTTGGTGGATGATCAACTCTTTGGTTAGTCTCATGGGGGGGTGATGTAGCTGCGTGAGTCATGGGAATGAACATGGTGTGATGTCCAGTCTTAGTCAGCAATCATTGACAAAAAAGAGAGCCTGTTATTCTCTGCAGGGTTGCCAAGCTAACCTCCACCCCCGCCCCCCAATGAAAAAATATGAATTGTATTACCATTGCAAATACACACTTGCGTACACACATGGCTGGTTAAAATAAGCAGTCTTGCAAGTTCTCAGAGACACAACATACATCAGTACATTACTCACAGACGTCTCTGCTGACTTCTTTTGTTCTTTGGGTGTTTCTCTTTTATTCGCTATAACTCTGTTCAGGTTGAGGCCACATGTGCATTGGCGGGGCTTTGAACCTGTGTAGGATTAAGCGTGTCTGTCTGGCTGGATTCATCTGAAAACAGAGCATGGCGCTGCTGGGGCATCTGACTCTTTCTGCTCTAAAAGCAAAAGCTGTTTTTCATCCAAAAAGTACATGCAGATGAAAATGTCTTATGTAAAAAACATCAATTCTGAAAACATTTCCACATAATGAAGAATTAAAGCAACACTTGAATTTGTCTGGTGGTTGTTCATAATGGAAATACCATGATTGATTATGCATCTGCAACATTTCTGACATCACCCCTGATATTTCCCACCGTGTTATTCAAGATGTCAGATGGCAAACAACGCTGCATGTACTGTTTATGAGGCACTGTTGTGCATTAATTTGAACATTACAGTATTTCTGAATTATGCTTTATTTTTGTCTTCAGACAGCATGAAATGTGAGTAAAACCATCTGCCATCAAAGCAGAATCCCAATTAGTCCATGACTAATCAATTTTGAAAGGCTTTCTTCTTTAATTGTGGGTGTGTGTTCTGCTTTCTGAGGTTTTGCCAGTTTATTCATTTCAACAGATATGATGGAAACCACCTAATTTGTGGTGTATTTCTCGCAACACCTTAAAAGGCATTTGGTTTTACTAATTAACAAACGTATCAGTCTGCGTCTCTTCACTATACTTAATTGGCTAGCCCTGCCAATATTGTCTGTTAACATAATAAGGAAATGTTGCTATTCACTTGTAGTGACTGCAGCATCATATTTATTACCCTTTTTGTCAGTAGTTTAACTGAAATCATGATCTTTCCCTAACCTTAACAAAAGTGCATTTGTGGCCTAGATCTAAGACTGGATGTGAACCCCAAGGTTTGGTGTCAAAGTCCTGCATTTTGAACGCCTGCCATCCTCCCTAACCACCTTGTTACCCAAGCAATATATGAATGTAGTGTTTTGCTTCCTGAAAGAAATTTTATCTCTAAGCATTAAGGGTGGAGGATACAGTGTTGCAATATTTTGTGTGGCAAAATTGAACTGAAATTCCAATTTGAAAATAAGAGATTCACATTCCTTAGTGGGTCCTCGATCGCAATATTGAATCTATACATGGGTGCCAAATATCAACTTTTTCAGTCAGCTATATGGCAAATTCAATTTTGACATTTGGTAGCCTAATAAAATCAAGCGCTTTTTCATTCAACTAGAAACATTTTACTTGAAAACGTTATTTTATTAGATAAAACAGATTCTGACAATTTTTTCTTGGGGGGACAAAATTTACAGTTTAAGTACGTAAGAAATCGCAGTATATTACAATATGTGTTGTCGCAAAACTCATTATATCAAAAAACATTTAAAATTGCAATAATATCATAATGAGGGAAAGTATCTTGATAATATCATATCATGGGGCCTGTGGTGATTCCCATTCCTACTAAACACAATCCATGAAGCGATTACATTTCCACAACAATGTAATTAAGAAAGGAATTTAGTAACATAAAAATGTGATCTCTAGGAGACAGGGCTCTGTAGGCTGCACAAAAAAAGAAAAGATGCATCATTTACATACACTTTATTTAGCTATTTCACTTCTTTTAAGCTAGTTGCCAGGTTTAGGCAAACACTAAGAGAAATATAGTTTAATCCAAACATCTCTGTGTAATTCTTTCCAGGGGGTGAAAGAAGGCCTGCGGTGGTAAACCTCTCATAGTTTTAGAAAGAGTAAACAGTAAACACTGTGGAGAAATAAATAAAACAGTAATAAAAGCACTAAAGAGGAAGTTTTAATTATGCGCTGGTTGTTATTTTTTATTTCCAATTGAAAGTGGAAAACTGCTCCAATATCAAAGGCAATCAAAGAGGAAAACAAAAATATAGAGTTCACAAAATAACCTCAGAAATACCCCGAATCCTTTTCCAAGACCACAGATTGACATTTTATGAACCATATTTACCCTATTCTACTTTCTCTTTTGTTTATAGGTGGCATTTACTTTCACACAAAGGCGAACTGACAGATGACGCCATCAACTGTTAAGTATCACACACACACACACACACACACACACACACACACACACACACACACCCCTACCTGGTCTAAATCCATGTAAGTTTGCATCAGATGGTGACTCACAAAGAAACAGTACATATGACAATAGGAGGATTATTGTGACACGGGCCCTGGTATATAATGGTATGTGTCCTTATTTTGCATGTATTTTCATGTTATAAGATTCCCCAGTGTTTTATATGAAAATTTCTCCCATGGCTGAAAATTTGTCTGCATCTTTTCATCTACCTCTCCCACATGGGAACGCCCATCTCTGACCACAGCCAATAGGGGATAATGCATGGTTGACGCTTTGCCCCTCCCTGTGAGATGTGAATCTTGTTTTTCTCAGCTGACCACCACGCTCCCAGGAAAAGACAACAGTCTTCCAAATGACACGGTTGTAGACTTCCGATTACAGCCCTGTCACTTACTCTACCGACGTGTAAACACATGATGGAGAGACAGACAGGGTGAGAGAGACGGCGAGAGAGAGGGAGAGAGAGAGAGAGATGTGCTGAGGGTGCGTGGGCTGCTTTTTGTTTGCCTCCGGACGTCAGACCTTTGGTTAGAGGGCCTAACATAAAACAGTTAAACCGACATGATGCCTTTAGTTAAGATGTCTCGTTGCACAAGCCCGTTGGCTTTCAAGGGGGTTGAGTGAACACAAAACATAACTCATATCATTACTGAGATGTCATCACATTGTCTCTATATTTCACTTGTTTTCTTGATCTTTTTGTCTTGTTAAAAGCAGCAGCAACATCTAAAGCTGAACATTGTGATCCCTGTGTCACTTTGACACACTTTTTTTTAAGTCACATTAACTCCAGGAGCTCCTTGAATAGATGTTTCAAAGGAGATTTAAATGTTATATTACTGGATTATGGCAATCCAAATTATTATTACAATCGCTTCAGCCATCCACAGCATCTTTGTGATCCTGTGGCCTGTGAGAAGACAGTCCTAGTGCTGGCTTCGTCTTGGCCTCCTGACCAAAAGTGTGATAATTTTAGACTGAAGTCTCTCACATGGTCTGGAGCAAGGACGGCATTTGGAAATAAACTTGGAATTTAGCTTAATTGCAGTTTACAGATTTAGGAGGGGCAGCATTCTCTTCTTTATTTTCTTGCATAAATAGAGAGTGACTGGAGGCCAAAGACATGAGGTTTGAAAGCCACAAAAGAGGTTAAAGAACGTCAGAGGCAGTGAGGACACTTTTGAGCATGGCTCCTTTAGCTCTCCCTAAGGCTCAGCCATGCTCTGCCCCTAATGCAGGATCCTTGTCCCTACACACCAAATCCATCAGGCTTATTATTCCACCCAGGCTATTAGCTCTCCGCTGTAAAACCAGACTGTTAGTTTTTAACTGCTTTATGCACAGCCAAGTTACAATGTTTGCTTTTTTTCAGATGCTAATTTCTGTTGTAGGAGGTGCAAGAGGTTTCTGCTGGGAATTTTCCCCCTTTTGGTTCAGCAAGATCTTTTAATGATCCGTCGTCTTAGGTCCTTAAACTTTGACAGCTTCTCCGTGCACACTTTTTAGGTCCAGATATTTCCAATGACCTCATCACTGTAATTGGTCCTTGTCAGGTCTTTTTTAAAAAATCTGTTTATCTACCTTTCCATTTTAAGATAATGACTTTGTTACCTGAGAGCTGTTATTTCTGTTTGTTCATATCTGTTGAGGAAACAAAAAAGAAAATAACTTGTAAATATAAATAACGTTTGAGACTATGTTGTGACAGCTCGGAGTTATTTATAGTTTATGGAAATGATATCATGGAATTGTTGTCGGAATTTAGCAAACAGACCGAGGGAGGAGATGTAATAGATGTGTTTCAGGTGGTGTTCCAGGGGAAAGGACATAAACTGTGAACCAGCACAACTGATTAAGAGCCTCCTCTCTTGCAACATGGTCTCTGGGTGTGAATGATTGACTATCTGGACCTCCCTCATGGTCAAGATTGCCAGGATGATAAATATTAGATAAAAATAAAACTATCATTAAAACTTGCAGTGCATTCAAAAGCATTTGTGTTAATGGCAACATTTACAGAGGCAAACACATAGAAAGACATACACCCACTTACGATGGAGGGAATGTCTTGTGCAGCTAAGATAAAAGACATATTCTGGAGACAAATGATGGGTAAATGGCCCTGTAATAGCGTGCTTTGCTGGTGATGTGTGCCATCCAAACTGCAGTGTGTCCACATTAGCTGGGGGCCATCACTGCCCAGACCTCACTTCAAAGGGGAGGTAGATCAAACTCAAGAAAACAAGGCATGGGGCGTACAGTGGAGAGTAGGGTCTAGTGGACGGGCATGTGGGTGATGAACAGGCTCACTGGGAAGAGTAAGTAGGATTCTGGGAAAGACGGGTTCTTGAGATAGGATGAGTACGTAAGCTTTTGAATAGCCCCAAAGGATAAGTGTAAGACAGTGTGCGATTTGGAGTGACTCAGGGAGGAAATGGTGAGTGACTGGGGCCTATGGAAAAATGTGTTTAGTAGAAAAACAGGAAGAAAGGGAGGAAGGATGGAAAGAATGAGTAGTTGTACAAATTGTTCATTTCACTGGTGGCAATTTCAGGTCAGCTGATAATGTGAGGGTGTAAAAGTTCATGCCTGGATTAGAGGATTTGTTGAATGATTTGAGCACAAGTATTTGAGTCGTGTGAATATAGTAATACTGTTCAAGTACATGTGTGAATGAGTGATTTTAGCGGTTTTCTCCAGAGCAGCTGCTCAGAGGATTTGTCCCGCTGCTTGTGAAACACCAATTTCCATTGTATTGTTTATTTTCACAAGAAAAATTATGAAACGAAATTTTTTGTGGAATAGATAGATAACACAGCCCCTTTCCTTTGAATTACATTTGTATTACTGAAAAGCCAGTTGCCAGGGTTGACATTTTTTCAACACTCCCTTTTTCATGATATCAGAGTTAATAAATCTTACTGTGTGGCCATTAAATTGCAAGTTAGTTGGAAACAACTTACAAGGTAATATAAGGAGCTGGAAATTCACAACAGGGTGGGAGGGAGGTGTAGTGGATGGGTCCAGCACACCCCGGACTTTCACACGGGAGCCAAGTGTTTGCTTCACTTATGAATCTAAAGTCAAACAATGATGTTTTTTCTATGCCTAACCACATGCTTTTGCTGCCTAACTCTTTTATTTACATGTCAACATTGGTTGCGGTGTTCCAAAGCATCAACAGCAGATGCAGTAGGAGACATAGCGTATTGTGTGGAGACATGAAAGTCCACTGACAAAGCAGCAATATATAACAACTTGGGATGATAACGTGTTGGTTTATGTTCATCATCTTACGGCTGTGACAAAACAAGCTGACATCCAAGAACTAGTGATGACGAAAGCCCCCTACTGCACCAGTGAACAACAACACGAACCATCAGGACATGTTTTTGTTAAGAGCTAAATGGCAGAAGAAAAACAATCTTTCCACATATAACAAGTTTGTTTCGATCTCACTCCCCCTTAACTGTTTGTGTACATTTCACCTTCCTTTTCTCTTCGCGTGCACTGAGCAGAAAATCCAATCACAGTGGTTTCATTCACCAACGGGCTCCACGGCTGCTGGCTCGCCACTAATTAGCAGTAACCACAAAGTGCTAAGGCTGATGGGTATGTCATTTTTTTGGGTGTTTGGTCATAAATCAAAGTAGTACACATATTAAAATTCTGAAAAGTTAAGGGATCATCAAAGTCATCCCTCTCTCCTGTCTGTGGGGAGCATGGATGTCTGTACCAGATTTCATGGTACAGACATCACTGTGTATAAAAAAACAAGCTTAATCATTGAATGACAGGAGCAGATGTTCTTTATAAACATAATTTCTCTGAGACATGTCGGGATCTTTAAGGTCAGCCATATTGAAAATGGTCCTCTGCGTCTCTCTACTCAAAGCTATCATTAGACTTTTGTAACACTTTTTGCAGGCAGTTTACATTCTAATCCCTACCTGACCCGCTTTTTGACATCTGTAACTGCCGTCTAAGCGTCTGTCAATCCAACATTTCATCTCTAGTATTTAACGTTTCCACCCAGAGAGGCCCTTTTTAGTGGAGTCTGTTTAACCTGTCAGTGTAAATAGTCGGGGAACCCCTCACAGAAGGATTGGCGTGAGCCAGTTTTGATTCTGTGTTTGTTCTTCCTGTTCACTAACCCTTCCCTCCTTGAGAGCATGCTGGGTGACTGACAGGCGTGAGTGATTCTGGGGGTCACGAGGTGTGCAGACCTGAGGGATAGGACCCAGTTTCATGACTGGACATGCAGGCTGGCACTCCAGTCTAATATTTGCCGACAACTAACAAGTGGTTTGTTGGTATAGGAGGGGCGTGGACACCTGACCCAGATCACATTGTGGAGCACGTAAGGATTTGTGACTAATTAATCAGTTATACTTTTCCCTTTTCTGAACTGTGGCCCCGAGATAAATGCATCTTATTTATTTATAACAAAATTGGGGTTTTCTTTTTTATTTAATATCCATAATCCTGAAAAGATTTACGCACTAATTTAGTTTTTTGGAGATTCACTGCCAACTGCAGTTTTTGTGTTTGCCCTTAGCACTGCAGATGTTTCATTAAAGGGTGAGTTTCTTGTTTCAACTTTTCCTTTCCTTTGAAATTTAATGCAATAGAAGCATGAATATTTAATGTTATATTGCCATCACTCGGCAAACAATGTTATTAGTTCTTTCACATCTAAAAATGAAACTCATTTAAAAAAAAAGTCTTTTTAAAAGCATCTGTTATCTAAATATCTCAAATTTGACACACAAGTTCCCTTTGCTGAAAGTGTTTCACCATGCATCTTTAAGATCTGACAATCTGATGACTGTAGCAGGTTTCAACAGCTCACAGGCATCTTATCCATCTCATTAGGATCCTCCTCAAGCCTCATTCAGGTTTAAAACAGACAAGAGCTTTTTTTTTTTTTTTTGCTTCGCTGCAGAGATCCTGCAGAAAACGCAGAAACACACAAGCATGATCAAAAATGTCTACATGACTCATTTTTTCCACAAGCCCACTGAATGCAAGCATTTGAGTCATTTCAACCAAGCCAGTGGTTTTCTTTACATCCTTGAAATAGAGATTTATGAGGGTATTATTGAGCCATATGCAAACATAAATCCAGCTTTTTGTGTTGGGAAGCCCAGCCCATTTAAAACACTGTTGCAGGCTAAGTATCCCTAAGATGAACCCTCAGTCTTCATCCTAACCCCAACAATGTTCATAATACTTCCACTGTGTTACGCCGAGCAGCAGGTTAACGCATGCACAGTTTTACACCAAGGGTTAACCCATAGCTATAAACTTAAACAGGTAAATTATATGCTTCCAAAATTACAGTCTTTATGCAGTTTTGATTTTATGAACTGCAAGATGACCACAGTGAGTAATACAACAATGAGAGCTACGTTCAAGTTGAATGTAGAATGTACTAGAAGAGGAGCATAATGACCACCCAGACATATATTACTGACTTGTTGCCATTTTGTTTAGATATTTGAATGAATGACATGTACTCTATGCTATATACAGTACAGTTAAGCTTAGTCAAATGAAGTCAGTGACGCAAAGACAGTAAAAGTCCCTGCAAGACAGTACCTTAAAAGCCTACAAGAGAACCTTGATCCTAACCCTTAATTGCTAAACAATGAATGAATGAATGAGTTTAATTGTTCAGATTTGTCTCCAGAAAGCAACATAATGGGTCTATATAATGAATCTCTGTTGTTAAACACCAGAGTAAATGAGTTTGGAAAGATTTCAGTTGTCAGCGTGTTCTCATCCCAACCTATATACTACCACTTTATCAGTGGAACTACATATCAAATTATGATGCACTGGGTACCCTCAGGAATCAGTTTTGAGCGTTTAAGGACGCAATTGAATTAATGCATGTTGCATGCATTGTGTCTTTTACAAGTACACTTCTGTTTTCACAGGAAATGTAGTTTCTGCTTATTATGAGCATTTGTTCTTTTTCAAATACACCTACAATGTTTGTAAAACACCTTGTTTTAAGGTTTATTTCCTTAAGTTTAGGCAACAAAGGCACGTGGTTAAAATTTTAGAAAAAAAACATAATGACTTGGCCTTAAATAAATATGCTTGTTACTAACGCCATGTAATGTCATGTGACATGACTACTACTGAAGCATGCTATATGTACGAGCATGTTGTTGACCTATTCACCTCCCCTCCCACCTGCTGTATGTGAATTTGCCATTTATATTATGGTAGCTGCCAGTGGCTGTTACAAACTGCCGCTGGCTCTTGCGTTTCATATAGCTGCAAAGAGTGCCACTCCATGTACATTGACAAAGAAGTAGTATTAGACCAGTTGCCTGCTGCGTCAACAACTGCCACCGCTTGATATATATCATGCTGCCATGAAAGGTTCCTCTGTGCATCTCTTTCTGATACAAGGAGTGACAAACCGCCGGAGTGATATCAACATTGACACGCTGTGCATTTGGTCACATTTTTTTTTTTTTAGCAAGGCAGCTCTAATGCTGCAGAGAGCTGCAGAGGAGAATAATATTATGCTTATCTTTATTTTTACAGCATAGCAAATGTAGAAGAGTAGATCTTTTCATCTTAATGCTACATTTTTCATTTTGTGTCAACAATCTGTTGATATTTTGTCACCCTAAACAAAGTTGTGACATCATTTCTTTCCTTATTATTTATTTAGTCTATTACTGTTGCTGATAATTTAACTTTTTGTGCCTCCCCTCCGTGCCAGCAACGGCCATTGCCGGAGGCATCATGTTTTCAGATTTTCTGTCCACCCATTCTTGGGAAAGAGATATCTCAAGAATGCTTGAGGGAATTTCATCAAATTTAGCTCAAACGTCCACTTGGCATCAATGATGAACCAGCAAGAGTTTGGTAATAATAGATCAAAGTTCAAGTTCACTGTGACATGGTCTGTCTCATTCTTGTGGAGGACACCTTGAGGGAATTTCTTCAAATTTGGCACAAACATTCGAGTAGACTCGAGTGAGCTTACGAAATTTTGATGGTCAGAGGTTACAGTGACCTTAAATTCATCTCATTCAGGTGAACGCAATATCTTAAGAACAGCATACGGGGATTACTTCAAATTTGGCACAAACATTCAAGTAGACTCCAGGATGAACTGATTAGATCTTGGTGGTCAAAGGTCACAGTGACATTACATTTGTCTCATTCTAGTAAAAGCCATATCTCAAAAACACTTTGAGGGAACACATAGACGTAAAATCTGGTGGACTAGGTTAAGATCACAGTGACCTCATACAACATGTTTTTGGCCATAACTTAAGAACCTTGGGCGCCCACCTTGAAACTGTGTAGATTATATACATCTTTCGTGTGTGAAGCATCCATGTTTTCAAAGACATGTATGTAAACTGTAAGCATAAATTGACTGGTGTGCAGAGACATACAACCGCCTGGCGATATATCTAGTTTTGATTTGGGTAACAATATTACAGTCAAAAGGGAATAAGATGGTTTAAGTACAGCATCTGTTTAACAAACATATTCAAATGTAAAAAAGTCTTTGTAGTGCGCTAAAATTACTGGCTTTGAAGGACATTTTGCGATTGCTTGGCCCCCACAGCCTAAACATTAATACTTGCAAATGTGTTCAGAAGCAGTTGATAGTGTTGTAAGTTCAAGTTAAAACCTTGTTTCCACTCCATATCACCACTTAAACTATCAGTTACTATGACCTTCCAACTCTCTTCCCAGGCTTCATTTTCCTCGTGTTTTTTTTTTGCTGTCACTCATCTCCTCAGATGATATGATATCAACGATACCATCAACCCCAAGCTAGGGCTTGTTGAGATATCCCTCTTAACCCGAGAGTTTTACCCTCAGTCTCTCAATATTGCTTCCGGGTTGAAGTGAGATCATCACCACTTTCTGCACATATTCAGGAACACACATGTAGACATACAACCACAGATACAGTACATACACACACACTAACAACCACAGTGATTCACACTGCCGCATTGTACTGTCCACACCTCCAATAATTCATAAATGCAAGGATTATATGTTACAACAAAGCTCTGTCAAACATAGCCTGCACATGTCATGTCTTTCTCTTACCCTCTTCATTATTTCCCCTCAAGCACTGTGATGACAGTACATTATTCATCCCAAGAAATAGCTAAAGATCCAAAGAGGAAATGAGGAAAAAGAAACGCAGGCTTTTTTTGCAGAATGTGTTGAAGCTCAACAAAAAGATGACACAAGAAATTTTCTGAATACCACCAAGAGGGATATTTACCAAGGTTTTGTTGCACATTTTTAGGTAACAAAAATTCAAATTGCATCTGTTTTTATTTCCAAAGATTAGATGTAGGTAAAATGAAAGGTAGAATATTGCTAGTTTTATTTCATGCAGTATGTATTTTGAGCTGTTTCTGTATAGATTTGTGAAATATGGGAGAAGGGAATAAAAATTTTTACTCATTGCTGCTGCACCTTATTTACTGCTACAGCTACTAAAACAACTGCTGACTGACCACTTGAGCCTGAAAAAAATACCTAGATAAAAAAGGTGTATAATATGCTACAATGTTTAATCAGACATAAAAGAAGGATGAGAGACTTAGGCCAGGCCGAAACAGAGAAAGAAGAGTTAGATGTAGCATAAGTTTAATGCTGATATTTTGGAGTCAGAAAATGCAGTTGAAAGGTACTGTGTTGTCCTTTGTTGTCAAAAAAGTGTTACACTTGACAAATAGCACCTTGTGAGTTGTTTAGGACTTGGAACTCAAAGCCTAATACTAATACTAATTGGGACTGTTTTGGGACTTGCCTGTCTTGACGTGGGACTTGAGTGCAAAGACCTGACACCAACTTCTGATTTGCAAAACAATGACTTGGTAACACCTCAGCCTTATATAATTTATGCAGATAATTAATTTGTTTCTGGACTTGTTTACCAAAATAGTTGTCATTGTTGACCAATTAAATAATCAGCCACCCCTACACTGCTACTTTAAAGTAATTGTTGGAGCAATTAAATAAGAATCATTTGTCCCATAAACACTTAATTGTCCCATAAAATACCACGCGAAGAGCACAAATAAGCCAAGTTTCAGTCATGTCTGTATTCTGCATTGGGTTTTCTATGTCCACAGTATTGTTCCTTGAACTCTGTACCATTATATAACCCCAGATGGTTCTCTGGCGCCTCTTCTCATCTGTAACATGTTCATGAGTCCAGTCGGCATACACACCAGAGCATGCCGACAGTGTGCCTTTGATCTCTCTCCCCTCCTGGGCCTCCTCAAAAGTTTGAGCCCCCTCAAGCTTGTCCAGCCTGGATGCATCTAGCTGGAGCTCCTCCAGGTCTGATTGGGAATGGAACGCCATTGATCTAATTTACTGCATCTATGCAAACAATATGTCACCCCAGGGAAAAGCTATGGCACTTGTGTGGGCTTCTCGGGTAGAGCTGCAAGCATCCATTAGCACTTTAGCACTGCAGGTCCGAGTGCCGTCTCTCTCTGTAGGCCTCCAGTCCAGAGGAATGCCAATGGCTGCCAGCTCCTTTCACAGCCTTTCACTTTTTGACTCCCAGTAATCCACTCCAAAGGCAGAGGAGCCCTTATATCTGTGCCATATGCTGCACTGTGCGTGCTCAGATGTTGCAGCAAGGTGTTATCGGGGTTTGGCTATTTGCCTAAGATAGGTCTTTAGATAGATGCATTTAGCTGTGTTGATAGATGTTTACATAAAATACTAGCCAAGTGACTTAAAGAGAAGTAAACCCAGTGGATTATCGTGTGGGTGCATAAACATCTGTGTCTGTTTATGGGCATATGTTTGTACATATGTCTTAACATACACGTGTACAGACATATACATTTATATATGTATGTGTGCATAGTTGCACAGATCCGTGTATGTGATCCAGGGGGTAAAGGACAGTAAAATATTGTGTTGACTTTACTCTGTTATGCTCTTGTCGTGAGTCTCAGTGAGAGGAGGTTGGCTTGACTCTCTTGTTTTGGATAATTGTACGCTGCCGAGGTCTGTGGTCCCCTTCTCTGTCTCCCTGTGGCCTAGGCTGCAAGAGCCATATTTAGGTTGCACGTCCTCATCCTATCCTGTCTCATCCCCATCCTGTGCGACACACCCCCACAGCGCGGTAGGGGGCAGATAAAGTGACAGCAAGTGGTCCAGAGGCCAGACTGTAGGTGCCTTAGCAAACTGTCCTAAGTTACTACAAGACTTGTACTGACTTCTCAGTAGTGTTCACAATCTTTGTTTTGGACCTGTTTTATGGATATAAAGTTGCATGGTTTGGTTACATAAATGTTTTTTAGGGAATTTATGTTACCAAAAATATTTGAAACCGTGCTATAGCTGGACTAATGTTATTTTATTTTTGCTAGTTGTACTCTACTGTTCTGTGGTGTTATAGGCCTCTGCAGTGTGTTTATGAAATGGGAGCATGTTGTACTTTAGATGGTGCAACTTGACTGCAACTCTGTTCTGTGCTATGCACCTGTTAAGAATTTCCATTTTTAGAGAAAATCACTAACTGGGATTCTATCATTTGGAATATTTGAGGCAAAAGTAGTAACATAAAACTACTGGGCATTCAGACAAAAAATACAAATGTGGGGGCGTGCTGCTTCAGGTGTCAGTGAAACGACAATCCAAGAGGCCTGATTTGTAACTTAGATTCAAGTTTCCAAAGTTTCATCAGATACTACATAGCAAACAGTGATGCTATGAGGAAGAACTTCACATTTGATCCTCCATCCTAAAAATCGACAGGTAACAGTGTCATTACACATTACAAACTATGGGAACTATGGTCCACTATTTTGCAGGAATAGTCCTCTTTTTTTGTTGCCCTCTGAGTGAGGGGAAACCACAGAGTGTTATCTGTGATGGATGTGGTTTCTGCTTCTAAAAAAATGTAGTGTTATTTACAAGTACAAATGAAAATCAAACAGTACAACAGTAGTTTGCACCTCATGCAACCCATCAAGCTGTCATCTTCTCGTCTTTTTGAAGCTAGAAGTGACCATATGTAGGCAAGAAGTTGGTGCTGTGGAAGAGCGAGGGGTGGACCTGGCTTAGAAGCCTAGGACACAATCGGCAGACAGCCGG